>NW_010194384.1:0-6675 GCF_000695765.1 Mesitornis unicolor | reverse complement strand
TACATCGTTTTTTAAGATTATTATGGTAGGTGGACTATTTTTTCCTAGTTTATCATATGAAAGAAGAGACAATCTTCTGAGAAATATTTATCTGGATGACTGTGGTCTGCCTTTAAGCCTAGCTGAAACAGCAGCAGGCATGGGTAAACTTATTTTTAGTATCATAATAATATTATGTAAACTGCCCAAACTTCTGTGCTTGGAGAGAGCATGAAATACCACATTATGGTTGACCTCTAATCAGCCAGCATAACACTTGCACCAGAGAGAAAAGGGAAAAACTCTCAGATAAGCTCTATTTTTCTCCTAGGTTTCCTCTTTCAAAATTACGATTTTGGTAGTCATAAGATAAATTTTTAGACTGACAGTTCAGCTACACTTATCTATATAACATCCCTTTCAAATCTATATGTGAAAAGTTGTGCTTTACTTTATATCAGAAAATTTTTGCTAGAAGTAGATGGTTAAATAACTGGCTTAGTTGCAGTTTCTCACCTGTCTCTAATCACATCTTGTCACTACATTTATACTGTAAATTGATGTATATTATATGCAAAGCTGTAAAATAATCCAGTCCATTCCAAATGAATGATGAATATAGATATCCCAGAATGTTTTTTCATGAATCAAACTGAAAATTTTCTTATTGATTATTTAATTTTAATTATTTTCAATTCAATTGGATTCAATTGAAAAATAAGATACTGCATAAAACCATGTTAAGGGAAGGATCTTGCTATACAGAAGCAATTTACTTGGCTGTTTCTTCATACCATCTTTCACAGTTGATGGAGAGGGACTTCACATCAACAGCAAGACAGAAAACACAGTTGGCTGAGAAGGACCAGTTTAGCAGGACAGAGGAACAGTAAGAAACCATGCCTGCCTTACTGCAAAACATATGGGCACGCCATGCACTGTCCTTCCTGATACCTAGCAGCACTTGCGTCAGGAACTCACACCGTCAACCTGCTCCATTACACAGAGCCTCACACGTCCCTTACACAAATCCTCACACTGACCTTACATGAACCTGCTACCTTGCATTCTTTTTTACTCAAAACAGTATTTCAAAAGTCCTGTCACAAGACCTTTGAGTATGGCTTGCTGAAAAACAGGCAGATCTTGAATTCACATCCTTTGTGGAGAGAGATTACACCTTTTTCCTAGTTTCTGAGAGAGAAGTCACATAAGCAGGACCTAAGAGGAGTGGCAGCTGAGCTCTAAGTGGTGGGTGCCCAATGCCACCAGTCTTGTCTGTCACCTGGCAGACCACAAGGCTAAGGGAGGGTCTCCTTCTCCCTACAAGTCATAGTTCCTTCCCAGCAGTGAACTAATGCATCATGAAATCTCTGATGCACATCCCACAAAGCCTATTTGGAAAAGCATTAGTCCAGAGGGTTTGCACAGCAGCCCTCTCACCTACAGAGCCCACCCCTCATAAGCAGCCCTTCTGCAATACAGGCAGTGGATAGGCAGCTGAAACAAGAATTGGATTACTCTCAGCAGCTGGGTACTCTGAAACTTCAGAGATCCCTTAGTCATATGTTACTTCAGTTACAGCAGAAAGGTTCTTTTGCACTTCCTTGAAATGTCTCTAAATAGCCCAAGACAGACATTACCAAGCAGCAAGAAAGTATGTTTGCATTACCAATATTGTCTCCAAGTTGCTTGCCTATTTTTCCCTACTGCAAAAGCACACCTTACAGTTCCCTTCAGAGTGGGAGTTATCAGCCAGCTACATCAACTATCTCCAAAGTCTTACCATTTCAATTTCCTCTTGTGTTTCTTGATGTACCCTTGCACAGCCTTTCAGAGCAACTTGATGTCTGCAACCCATGTCAGCAGATGCTGTGTGCAGTGGATTTCATCAATCTCAGAGCCAGCAAATCAGATGAAAAAGGAACACCTGCATGCAAGAGAAATTGTTAATTATTAAGCTGAATCACTTTCCCTGTTCATCTTAAAATCAGAAAGGCAAATGTTACAATGTTCTTTGACATCTGTCAGTCCATGCTGGCCTGTCAGTCAGTTGAAGACCCCCCTGGGCAGTCATAATAAATGTCCAAACTTGGACACATTACTGTACAGCACGAGGAACCTCAGAAAAAAGTCCTGTAAAAACAGGAGTTACTATATGTGACATACCACTCGATAGAGCATCTCTCTTTCTTTACAGTTCCATCAGAAAAACAAGCTGAACAAGAACAAAAGCAAACTTGAGGGGAGAGAGGAAAAGGAATTATGTCAATACCTTCTATGCTGAACTTATTTTGGGGAAGAAATTTATATGCTTCTCATACATACCACTTTTTTCTAACAGCATTTTAGTAAATTAGCACTTCAAAGATCCACTTGCAGTCAATTTAGTTGGCCTGTGTTGTAAGAGCAAGTTATTAATTAGTCTACAATTTCCTTCATTAGTTTGTTCTGTAAGTATTCATTGTAAATTAGCACTGGGTAATGGATGCATACAGCATTATTAATGTGTACAGCATTGCAGATTAGAGTTACCATTATTAAGCAGTCACAGAACAAATAAGGGCCACAACAATGCTTAATTTCAGCCTAATTTCCTTTCCTCATTTCTTATTCATTGTTTCAAATTTGCTTATTCTCTACTGGTCCTTTTCATTAGAGAATGAAACTATACAGTTATTCTAATTAAGTCATCTGGCAATTTTTTACTTTAAGAACTACACTAATCAACTATGAAAACAACAAGTCCAGTTGGAATTACATTCTATGACCATGTAAGATGTTCAGCACAACTGATTCATTTCTATTCTCAGGGGTCTTCTTGAGTGCTATCCCACTGTCACAGAAATTAAGCTGAACACAAAAAGGAATACACTATTGACGAAACTTATACTATTTTATCGCTTTAATTAGGCATCCTGCATACATTGAGATAGTTTAAGGGTTGCCATTTTAAAATACAATTCAGAGCCTGGACATTATATGCCTTATTAGCAAGCCAGCCCTACATTTGTACAGGTTTTCAATTTTAAAAATAATGAAGTGCCTTTTTTTAGATTTTTCTCTTAACCCTTATGGAAAGTAACCAATTTTCATGAAATAAATAATTAACAGTCACCCATTGTTAATAAAATAATAATGGTTCACTAATTTCATAGCATTGCATAAATTGGGAATTTATAATCTCCAAGAAAATACATCTTGTTACTTACCTGGAGCATTCAATACTGTCTGCTTCAGACATTTTATTAAATTTTGTGTCTGTGCACCAATAGCACTTCTCAGAGAAAAATGACTGAAATATTTCCCAGGTAAATGAATGAATGAATGTAAATTAATGACATTGTATTTACTATAGGTTCTTCAGTATTTGTGAAACCGAAGTTTAGCTGGATCTGAATTTGCAAAATTACGCTGCTTTGTTGGTGGCTAATTGTTTTTATTTCAGTTTGACAACTCTCTCCTTTGAGCATTATGCTTTATGTTATTTTTGATAAGCATACAGTATTCATTAACAAGTTAAAGCAATTAAATATCTTGAATTTAAGTATGGTACAAAGTCCTAGGAGGTAGAAATACTTGTCATCCTTAATTCTGGAAAGCACAGCTCTCACAGCTAGCAAGCAGAGGGCCACATTCTATGCAAATCATGATTTTTCTCCGGAGCACAGAGCACTTACTTGGCTATATGACAGCCCCTATGTCACTGCACACCTCTGCAGCAATACAGCTCAGTGAGGAGAGTGCTACACTCGCACTAATACCCACAGGGAGCATTAAGTCTTTATGAACATGAATAAATTTGCACACTTTCTTTGAAGTTATTTTATTACTCCTGTTGAACAAATTCATTTTTGTTAAAGGTTAGTTCCATTTTAGGGGGTTTTTGTTGCTATTTGTTATCCTGATTGCACAGATGTATCCATACTTACTCTGTATTCCATAATTCCATGGCAGATTTAAACCAGGACTTTTGGTCCAGAAACAGAAACTCTATCAGGAAGGTTCTTCCCAGTTCAAGTCAAGCAGTGTTTGATGTAATAGGAAGCTGTAGTCTGCACTCAATAATAAGAGTCAACAGGGAATATTACACAGAAAGCCAAAAGCTCTCTAAAGAGAAGCATCAAAATTATAGTTTTTGAAAACCAACAGTCCCATTAGAAGATTTCTGCAAAGCTTGTTCCATTATTGAGAATAAAAGATACTGTATGGCCTTGGGGCTGACGTTTTTCTACACAAGAGCAAATTAGCTGCAGTTTCACTACACTACATGTAACAGCACATGGAAGACTAACACACAAGTTTCTCCATCAGTAACAATACAAGCATGGAGATATAAGATATTATATATGGTTATAAAAAATTACCACTGACTAACTGATGAAAACCACAGGGACTGACTTCTTTCAAAAATTTTCCAGCAATATGACAAACTACTCAAAGCTTAACATTTATTCAATGAATTTTGATGAGCAAAACAATAAAAATGTAATAGAAGGATAAATGCTAATTTTGAAAAGGAATCAGTTCAAAGATATGAAACCTTGACAATTCTGTAAAGCTTAAATTTCTCTGAAAGTCTAGGCATTACAAAGAAACATCGCTGGATTATATTAAAATAATCTAGATATTCCAAGGAATTCAGGCAGATTTGGTCAAATTTCAGGCAAAGTCTGTTTCCTACAGAGTCAATTTTAAAAGTCTTTGTTTATGTTGAAATTATCTGTGATACCGTCATTATCAATCTTCAGAAGTGCAGCAGTTTTCTTTAAAGCTGAAATTATTCAAATATCATGGCTTAATACCATATGATATAATAATTAACAAGCAATAAACTTCAATATATCAAAAACACCATTTCCTACCATGAAATTTCCTATAATTTGACCAAATCAATACTTGCCTTGTTTCAGGAACATTTCTGAGAAAAGTCAGACTTTCTACTTTATACTGTTATCAGCCTTCTTTCATGTCTGATAAATCTCAGTAGTTATATATTTTGGAATTATATTATCATACTACAAAGAAATCACAGACAATTTCAATAACCACTGAACTCTCTCTCACCTTGCAAAAATGGTCTTTCTTTTCTCCTGTCATTTTCTATTAAAATCAGCTTCTACTGAAGAGTTTCATTTCCCTTCTTATGTCTTGCTCATGTGTATCACACAGTTCTAATGGGTACTGGGTACATCAATACAATAATTTACCTTGTGAACAAGGTGCAGAGACAACAGAAGACAAATATTTGATTGTGTATCCCAAACTTTATCAGACAAGGTACCACTGGATTCAGGTACAGTTTGCAGTGGCATAGTATCAAGACCTGTCTGAGCTGGACTCAGACAATGTACGCAAAGTCCTTTGCATTCATGACCACAGCATCTTTATTAATCTATCTTGCTAGAAATACTATCCTAAAGTTAAGCTTCTATTAAATTCGGTATCATGTGACCTCTTGTTTTACTTCCATCCTATGGCCCTTGGCAATGGTTAATGCACAGCTGCTGTTGATCACACAATTTTACACAGGTGTGACAGGTGCACTTGACTGCTAGCCGTGCTATGGTTCAGGCCGACTAAGGAGAAACAGGCTTCACGTCCTTGGGGTGAACTTGTGAGCTGGAAAGCCCCTGGCTCACATACAAGGGTGTGAAGGTGTCTTGAGAAATATTTCAAAAGATCACTTCAAATCCCAAAAATGCAAGATAACTGAAGTACAGAACAAGATACCAGAGCTAAAAAGAAAAAATCTATCTTGTCTGTATTATTGACTAGCAGCCAGCTACTTCATTCTATAAATATTACCATCAAAACAGGCCCAGTTTGAGCTCTTCCTGAATCGCTGCTGGACTGCACACCCAGTGACTCTTCCTTTGAGCAGGGACACCCCTCAAGGTTAGAGATTCCTCTTCAAAGACTAAGAGATCCTTCCTTACCCAATGTGGAGATCCCTTACCCACCATAGATCTTTGGTGACTGACTGATAGCATGCTGAATTAATACTATCAAACGTTACTAACCCATGTAGCTACTCAATATTATTATAAACATTGTATGGATAATTCCATTAGACATAAACCATTGAGTCAGTCTGAAACTAAAATTGAATCCAGCCACATCTAGGCTCCAGAAGGAGTTTGGAAGCAAGGGTGTCCACTCTAAACCTCGCAAGTCAATGGGAAGGTCCTACTTATTCTTTGCATATCTGGTCTCTGTATGAATCATTCTAACTCTGTTTTCCTTTGTATATTTCTTCCATGCAGTGATTAATAAGGTGAACCTTGCCGCCAAACTTACTGAACCTTGTCAAACCACTGTTAAACACTGTTAAATTCCATCTATCTTATTGAACTCTGTCAAATTATTACCTTCACAGAATCACAGAACATTAGGGATTGGAAGGGACCTCAAAAGATCATCTAGTCCAATCCCCCTGCCGGAGCACGAACACCTAGATGAGGTTGCACAGGAAGGCATTCAGGCGGGTTTTGAATGTCTCCAGAGAAGGAGACTCCACAACCTCTCTGGGCAGCCTGTTCCAGTGCTCTGTCACCCTCACTGAGAAGTTTCTTCTCAAATTTAAGTGAAACCTCCTGTGTTCCAGCTTGTGCCCATTACCCCTTGTCCTATCATTGTTTGTCACCGAGAACAGCCTGGCTCGGTCCTCGTGAAACTCACCCTTTATATATTTAT
>NW_010194383.1:21309-21521 GCF_000695765.1 Mesitornis unicolor | reverse complement strand
GGTCCTGCACTTGGGAAAAAACAACTCGGTGGAGCACTACAGGCTTGAAGAGGAGTGACTGTAAAGCTGCCTGGAGGAGAAGGACCTGAGGGTGTTGGTTGACAGTTGGCTTAACATGAGCCAGCACTGTGCCCGCATGGCCAGAAAAGCCAATGGCATCTTGGCCTGTATTAAAAACAGTGTGACCAGCAGGTCCAGGGAGGGGGTTATCC
>NW_010194383.1:0-20874 GCF_000695765.1 Mesitornis unicolor | reverse complement strand
TTAAGGATATGGTTTAGTGGGTAGACAGGAACGGTTGGACATGATGATCTCAGAGGTCTTTTCCAACCGAGCGATTCTGTGTGTCTGTGTGTGATTATAGGCATCAAGGCATTTAAAATTACTCAGAAAGCCTAAAAATTATAAAGGTTTACTTCCTGGTTCTAAACCTGACTTTTCATACACTACATTTCTATAGAGATGCAACTCCAGAAGCCATTTTCATATTCAAAATTTTTTCTTCTTTACAGCTGCACATTTTGAATGACAATAGAAGAAGATGTTTTCTCTTGATGTTTCCCATTGGTATTTTTCAGCCTGTGCAGTTATTTTAGGTTTTCAAGAGAATCTTAAATGACATTCGATACCTATGTTTAGGGCACTGAGCCCTACCTTTCTCTTGACTGTTTACAGGAGCTTAGAAATGTAATTCATACAGAGACATTTAGACACGTAAATTTAGATACCTGAATTTTCCCAGTAGAGTATAAGTAACATGCAAAAAATCATTAACTAAACAAACAAAAAAATTAATAACAACAACAACAACAACAACAACAAATTAGGAAGGAAAATTCTACCTTAATTAGCTATTTCACAAGATATGTTAAATAGAGCTTTCAGGAAAATAAGAAAAACATATAAAAAAAAGGGAAGCTTCATATTTTTTATCTCTGAAATCCATGATAAGGCCTTATTGTATGCCATGAGAAGTTGCCATATCCTTCACCTGACTTACATACTGGAAGAGCAGCAGCACTTATCTTTAGAAGGTGCTCCTATCTCTCTACCAGTTTGTGGAAAACATAGCTTTTGTTCTTGCTTAACACAATAACATTATTTCAATTTGGATTTAAAATTATTCTGGTGAAGTGATGAAACTTTATATACATTTTGATATTAGTTTAAAATTGATTGTACAGTTTTAAAGTCTTTACATTTTTATATATGTTAAATTGCTAGTAGTTTTAATAATCTGTCATTATTCACTGACAGATATATAGACTAATAATCTTAGTCTTCATGTTTTCAACAGTTTATTGAATAGACAGACCAATTCTAACATTTCCAAGACTGCTTCGCTGTTTTCTGTGTTATACTGTCTTCACTCATGCAGGTGAACTGATTTTTAATGGGACATACTATTTTGTCTGTTATTTTAGACAGTTAATGTTTAATCATGCTATCATTTAATCATGCTGAAAATACATAAGTCTTTGAGATTGGTGTATAAATGGATTCCTGCTTACCTAGATCTTTTCATCAGGCAGTTGATTAAAAATACAAGCACACAAAAAATGTTGTTTTTCCTAGTATTTGGACATCTTTTGAAAACATCTTTTGAAATCAAGAAAAGGATCCAGGCCACATACACTTGCCCAAGTCATGTTTGCAATGATATGAAATGGACTCAAGTAAGTAATGGAAAAATAAATTCCAAAAGACTCCACCAGGAATTTAAAGACAATTTCACTTGTGCACAACTGTTTGTCTGTAGATGCTAAAGGAATGCATGCAGGCAAGTACAACAGAAATCTAAAAGAAATATGCTCTGTTCTCTGTAAACAGCTTAATTATCACTGGCATTGTGACAATAGGATTACCACCATTTTAATTTCTCTTTGTACTGCAAATGATTCAAGAGTGAGTACTCCTTTTTTCCTCAAATATGTGCAATAGAATTATTTGCTCAGACTAAACAAAAGAGAAGAAAGAAAACCTTTTACTTTCTAGTATGGGACACTGCCAAGTATAGCACTGACAGATGTAACTACTTTGCAGTGCTTATCATTAGATATTTCAGAGACATGAATAAAAGCAATTGAAAAATAAGTTTGAAAAACTAACTTTTGAGATGCCTGCAGGGGAGGAAATGAAGCAGTTGTCATAAGAAAGTCAAATATGAATCATAAATTTCAGCATAACACGTTTCTGGTGGAGAGGCTGACACAACAGAAATAATACTGGAAAGATTTCACAAGAAAGCCAACTATAGATCTTACAAAGAATGACATTTTAGTATTCAAAATTGTATTTGAATTCCTCTGAAGCTGGAGCTTGGAAGTTTCACATCTGAGAGATAAACCAGTGCCAACAGCTAATACTTTTTAAACTAGATATTAATATATTTTCCAGCTGTTAGTTTTATGTAAAGACACATTCAAAACAACTCAAACCTTGCAATGAATTGATGTATTTATCTCCAACAAACAAGCTTTGCAGCTCTTGAATTCCCGTGAATGTGCTGCAGTTGATAGCCTCAGTTGACTGGAAACAGCATGAAAGAACTTCAGACAAGAAGCTGGAATAATTTGAGCTATAAAATAATGAATGATGTAAAAGCTCATTCTACCTAAAGACAGTAATAATAAAGGCTTTCTGAAGTCTTAGTATAAAAATAGTGTTTTAATTATGCAAGATTTTTCCCTTTCAAAAGGCAATATCAGCAAGATGATCCATGTTAATCAGAGAAGCATAATAAAAAATTAAAAATGTGAAGATTAAAAAGCAGTAATAACAGAATTAACTCCTTAGATATGTAGTTTGTAAATAGTGATAGTCTTGTGGGTGAAGCGATAATTGGTGGCTGTCTTGGCCACAGTGATCATGAAATGGTTGAATTTGAAATCTTTGGTAAAATGAGGAAAAAAAAGCAGAAGTACTACCCTGGATTTTGGGAGTTGACTTTAGGCTGCTCAAGGAACTAGTTAGTAAGATCCCCTGAGAATCTGCTTTTGAGGGTACTGGGATGCATAAATGCTGGTCACTTTTAAAGAGTCATCTTTTAAGAGCATAAAAGCACAATTCCAATGGATGAGAAGTCAATCAAGTAAGGCATGTCATAGTTTAAGCCCAACCAAACTCAAAGAACCATGTGACCGCTTCTTCACCTCCCCCACGCCCCTGGTGGGATGGGGAAGAGAACTGAAAGAAAAGGAGGTTGAGAAAAAAATAAAAGACCGCATGGATTGAAATAAAGACAGTTTAATAAACACCCCAAGAAGTAAAGACATAATAACAACAATAATGCTGGTAAAAAGAATATACAAGGCAAGTGATGCCCAGTGCAATTGCTCACTACCTGGGTCACTATGCTCACCCTGTTCCAGAACTGCAAGACAAACTTCCCACCCTGGCCAACTCTCCCAGGCTTTATACCGGGCATGACGTCATATGGTATAGATCATCTCCTTGGCTAGCTCAGGTAGGCAATCCTGGCTGTGCTTCCTCCCAGCTTCTCGGGAAAACTTAACCCTATTCCAGCCAAACCCAGGACAAGCAGAAGACTGGCTTGGCTTAACATAGCTCTTCTTCTGGAACTTAAGAGGAAAAACAGTGTATGGACTTTGGAAACAAGGTCAGGCTACACAGGAAGACTACGGAGATGCTGTTCCTTCACTTTAAGGAGAAAATTTGTATGGCCAAAGGGCAATTAGACTTGAAGCTGGCCAGTACCATGACAGATAATGAAAAAGGCTTCTTAAAGTATGTTAAGAGCAAAAATAAGACTAAAGAAAACATTGGTCCATTACTTGATGAGGTTGGTCACCTCGCAATAAGTGAGAACTATAAGTCATCCCTGTCACAAATAGGGATGAAGATAGAGGAGAGGCAAGAATGCCGCCTTTGCTTTGGTCTGTAACATCAGTGATAGGCCCTGGGACCTCCCTAAGCTCTGCTTATTAGTAGAACTGGGACTGGGGATGTGATAAGCTCACAGTTAACTTTGAGCTTGTGTAATATTTGCTTCTGTAACCAAATGTACACGTTTGTTCAGCCCAATGGAATTCATGCCAGGATACTGAAAGAGTTGGCCAGTGTTACTGTAAGGCCTCTCTCAGTTATTTTTCAGTGGTCTTGGAAATCTGAAGAGATCCCAGTTGACTGAAAGCTAGGAAATATTATTTCAGTTTTCAAGAAGGACAAGAAAGGAGACCCTGGTAAATATAGGCCTGTCAGTTTCACATCAGTTCTAGGTAAAATTACAGAGATTATACTGGCAGTTATGGAAAATACTTGAAAGATAATGCAGTCGTGGTCAAAGCCAAAATGGATTCATGAAGGGAAGGTCATGCCTTGCTAACTTAATATCCTGTTATGACAAGATTACCTGTCTAGTGAGCAAAGGGAAGGCAGTGAATGTGGGTAGGAGATTTTTTTATATATTCTAGCAAAGCTTTTGATACTAAGAGTCATTATATCCTTCTGGAAAAAATATCCATTATACAAATAGACATGTATGCAATATGGTATTGCCTCTCTAGTCTGCCCCTCTACTCTGCTCTGGTGAGACCCCACCTGGAGTACTGCATCCAATTCTGGGGCCCCCAATATAAAGAGGACATTGAGCTCTTGGAGCAGGTCCAGAGGACAGCCACAAAGCTGATCAGAGGGCTGGAGCACTTCCCTTACGAGAAACGACTGAGAGAGTTGGGGATGTTCAGCCTGGAGAAGAGAAGGCTCCAGGGGGACTTTATTGCAGCCTTCCAGTTCCTGAAGGAGGCCTACAGGAAAGCTGGGAGGGACTTTTCACAAGGGCAGGTAGTGATAGGATGAGGGGTAATAGTTTTAAACTGGAAGAGGGTAGATTTAAACTAGATATTAGGAAGAAATTCTTTACTATGAGGGTGGTGAGGTGCTGGAACAGGTTGCCCAGGGAAGTTGTGGATGCTCCCTCCCTGGAAGTGTTCAAGGCCAGGCTGTACAGGGCTTTGAGCAACCTGGTCTAGTGGGAGGTATCCCTGCCCATGGCAGGGAGCGTGGGACTGGATGATCTTTAAGGTCCCTTTCAACCTAAACCATTCTATGATTCTGTGATTCTATAGTGGGTGAACAACTGGCTAAAAGGTCAAGCTCAAAGAGTTGTAGTAGAGGATGTAATAGTTGGCTGACAGACAATCACTAGCAATGTTCTCCTGGGCTCAATTTTCAGCTTTTTATCAATGATCTGGGCACAGGAGTTCAATGCACACAACGTAAATTTCCTGACAATTCTAAATTAGGAGGAGCTGTTGATTCCCTTGAGGGTTAAGAGAACTTACAGAGACATCTTGATAGTTTAGAGTGCTGGGCAATCACCAACTGTACAAAATTTAAAAAGGAGAAATTATGCATTCTGCACTTGGGAAAGTGTAATCCTGGACATACTTCTAGACTGGGGAACGAGAGACTGGACCACAGCCTTGCAGAAAGGGATTTGGGGTTTTTGGTTTGCTGGAAGCTCAATATGAACCAAGAATGTTTCTTGGTGGTCAAAAGAGACAACTGTATCCTGGGTAGCTTCAACACAGTATAGCTAACCAGTCAAAAGAAGTGATTCTCCCACTGTATTCATCGTTGGTGCAACCTCACCTCAAACACAGTTTTGGGCTACATGATATAAGAAAGACACAAAAATACTAAAATGTGTCCAAAGGAGGGCAAGAAAGGTGGTGAAAGGACTAGAGAGACTTAGGGGGGACTTCAGAGAGGCAGCTGAAGATACTAGGTTTGTTCAGCTTAGAGAAAAGGAGTCTGAGGGGTGACCTCATCACTGTCTACATGTTCCTCATGAGCAGGAGTGGAGGAGGAGGTGTTCATCTATTCTATCTGGTATCAGTGATAGGATACAAGGGAATGACTTAAAACTGCATCAGGAGGAGTTCAGATTGGATATTAGAAAAAAGTTCTTCACTGAAAGGGTAGCCAAGTGCTGGAACAGGCTCCCAGGGAAATGGTCATATCTCCAAGCCTCTTGGTGTTCAAGAAATGTTTGGACAATGCTCTTAGATTTAGGTTTAACTTTTAGGTTGCCCTGTATGGAGTCCGGAGTTGGACTCAGTGATACCCATGAGTCCCTTCCAACTCAGGATATTCTATGATTCTATTATTCTATGTGTATAAATCTGATCAACAGTACATATAATATCGAAGTTAGCAATTAGAATAATGATAAACAATTTCTTCAAAGTAAGCTTGAAAGAAAACACAACTGAGAAGTTATTCAAATCTAAGAAAAAAAAAAGTGTTGTATTTCTGTCCTTAGATTACATAATTGTCTAGAAATCATATACATAGCAAAACTTCAAAATAAACCCAAAAAGCAGACAACTAAAAATTATAGTACTGAACTAATAGGTAAATATACAGAAGCATAGCCAGTATTCCCCCAAGAGGTTCTTGCAGAAATTCATGCAGTGAGTACATGCAATAAGACTATCAGATGCAAATTAAGCAGTTTGTTTTTGAAAGGTTTCTCAGAAGTCAATATATTAAATTACTATTTTAGATTTGTTTCAGTTTCTTGCTACAGCTGAAAACAGATACATATGGAGGTGATAACAGCAATTCACAACCTGTGTTCTCAGATGACACAAAATTTCATAGCATCAGACAGCTATGCTAGATATTTGATCTTGTAGATAGGTAAGGAAGTAACAAAATGTGCAAAATAATATTTGTCATTATGACAGCATACGTTATTTAGAAGAATATTTTTAATCAGGGAATCCAAGCCTTACAGATCTTTTATCAAAAGAAACTATAAAATTACAAGTCAGTGGATAATCAGGCTGAAGGTTTTGCTTGCCATTCTCATTTTGCTTAAAAGTATGTCTGATGCTTTACAATCATAAATATTTAAGGATATGTTGCAGTATTCTAATCTGGATTAGAATACTTAAAATGTAATTATGCTTGGAAACACTCAACCTTAATATTTGTTAGGGAGGAGGGGAGCAAATAAAAATAAAACAATTCTCCAATTTTTAATTTTCTCTTTGTTTAATGTGGAAAAGTTTTACCTGACATTTATTTAATATATGTTTCTACCACTGGGAATATACTTTGGTTAAAATGCTACATTAAAAACTTACTGTGCATTAAGGACATGGTAACTTAAAATTCTCCTTTAGGCACAGATAGTAATCCAGTTTATTTTCTGTCCAGCCCTGCCTGGATCAGCTTATATCATGGTGTGAACCCTCCCTCTGGATATTTAAATTCAAAGTCATTCATGCTAAAAAACACTCTGACTGAGGAACTAACTATTTTTCTACAGACCACCTGGACATTCTACACATATTTGGATCATACAGATTTTTTGCCTTTTAATTTTCTTTCTCCTTTTGCTAAGATTCCATCCTAGTGTGAAAAGAGTGAAAATTGTCTAGAGTTCGGACAGTTGAGAAATTTTAAAGAATTCTGAAAGAAAACAAATAGTCCTGATCTTAAAAATAGATCTCAATCAGATCAACAACATCCAGGAAAAACAAATTGGTATATAATTCAACTGTAAAGGAAAAAAAAATTCAAACAAAAAGTAATTATCTACAAGATGTCCTCCACTGTTCCCTGCATCTCAAACTGCTAGTTTTCTTCTGTTCACCTTGCACCAAACAGAATCATTACCTCCAATATATTGCTATAACCATTGTCATTTTGTCTTTGGTGAATCTGAAGATCTCTACATTCCCCACTTTCCAGATTAGACACTTTTCTGCTCCTTCTACTACCCTTGTCTTTATTACTCTTCCTATGACAAGTGCAATGGTATTTTGCAGTTTATAATCCAAACCAACTGAAAGGCAAGTGAACTGATTTTTCTTCTCTCATTCTATGTGTTTAGTTCTTCAGCACAAGAAATAAAACATCTATTAGTATGCCAATAAGTATTCTGACATTTTCAAAGCAACACTAGGATCACATCTTTAACCTACAAGATCACATGTACATAGACAGAAATAGTGGTTGCACAGTGTATCAGATTCTCCTCATAGCTTTTAAACTCAGAATAAAAAAAATTTAGACCTGAATGATCACACACGCCTGTCTCCATTTAAGGTTCAGAGAGCAGGATTCTCTCTCTATTGTCCCCTACCCTCCCAGGGGGAGGATTAAATAAAAAAAAAAGAGGGAATAGAGAAGCAGATGCTTTGCACGGAGTTGGAAGTTAAGACTGTAACAAGTTCAATGAAAAACAACAGGGGAAGGAAAAGGGAATTAATGAGGGACAAAGGATATTTAACTACATACAAAACCCAATCCCAGTAGTCCCGAATGGAAGTGTCCGAGCGGTGCCTCGTGGCTGCTGTGACCGCTGTGACTCGTCACCAGGGACCGCAGTGGTGCCGGGAACAGATGGTGGTGGATGTTGCCGAGCACGTGGAGGTAGCACCAGCTGTCCTGATATGTGATAGGAAGCAGCCCAGGAAGCCAGGAAAAAAACCCAAAAAACCTCGGACCTCCTCAGTTTTTTATAGACCATGGCCGGAAAGGGGAGGGAACAGTACGGATCTCGGACCCCCCAGAGTCCTACAGACACCACCTGTCCTTACCTTTCAGGCTGGTAACCTTTAAACCATAACAACCCCCAAAGAAATAACATCTTTTCCAGTTGTAACAATGATATATCAAGATTCCATGCTATTCAACCATTTTGTTGTAATATTTACAAATCTGATTTTCAGTTGCAAAATAGCATAATCATTGAGGTTGGAAGCACTTATGGGAATTCAGACCAAGATCTCTGCTCAAGCAGGTTCAGCTAGAGTAGTTTGCCCATGACCTTGTCCAGTCAGGCTTAGTGTCTTAAGAGATGGATATTCCACAAGCTTTCTGGGTAACCTGTTTACATGTTTGACCATCCTCAAATGTACAAAAATGTTATTTTTTTGTTTGGAAATTAAATTTCCTGTCTGTTCATTTGTCTCCATTGCTTCTTATTCTGTCAATGAGAACTATTCAGAAAAGACTGGCTCTGTCTTCTTTAGACTCTCTCATCAGTCATTTATACACATTGGTAAGATCCATTCAAGCCTCTCTTCTCCAGGCTGAAAGGTCCAGGCTCTCTCGGCCTTTCCTCATATGAGAATTGTTCCCATTCCTTAATAACCTTTTGTCGTGGTTTATGGCTGGGCCGACCACTAAATCCTGGACAGACGCTCTCTATTAACCCCTCTCCCCTCCCCAGAAGGGAAGAGAAAAGAGAATAGGAGAGAGAGACTTTACGGGTTGGAAAATAAACTAACAGATTTAATGAAACAATAATACTAATACTACAGGATAATATTGTAAATATGAAAATAATGAAATATATACATATATGTACAAATATATACAAAACCAATATAAAATCCTCCCCCTACCCTTCCCCCCAATGACGAATACGTCACCAGAGGCTCTGCAGAGCCGGGCACTGGAAAAGTCCCAGACCAAACTCAGCAGCAGGTGGGAGCAGGATGCAGAACACACAAATCAGGATCAGCGGCAGACGAACGAGCAGGATTCCACTCAGGCCTTGGCCTCTGCAGGATCGAGATGAACAGAAGGGTCAAGATGGAAGGAACGGTGGAAAGGGAAAAAAAAAATAAAGGAGCGAGACCCTCGTGATCCCTTGTTTTTATACCGAGTATGACGTATGTGGGATGGAATACCTAGTTGGTCAGTTTTGGGCCCGCTTCTCCCCCCGTAGGGGCAGACACAGCACCCATGATGAAACAACTGACCTTGAGCATATCTTCTAGCAGTGCTGTCTGTAAAAAACATGCTGCCAGTTTTCAGGAAGTTCAGTCACTTAAAAGAGACTGAGCTGAAAAGCAAAATCACTAAATAGAAAATTAGTTCTATTTAGCTCAAACCAGGACATCTTTGCACAGAATCATAGAATCACAAAATGGTTTGGGTTGGAAGGGACCTTAAAGATCATCTATTCCAACCCCCCTGCCTGTCCTTAAACATGTTTCCACAGGAGCACCATCATCTTGGCTGCAAGACTCAGTTGTGTCCTGACATGGGTCAGTTGATATTGTCTGGAACTGTCTGGGTCAGGCACTGGGCAGCCCTGTGGCCTCCCGTGCTACTAACAGCTTTCCACCTATGTCCGTTAGAAGTGTAATCCTCAAGCTTAATATACACTTTTTTTTTATTTTTAATAAAATGATTCAACATCCAAAGAGCTAATATTTTAAGAAATTGATTGATTATTACAATAGTTCAGGTTTGATAGAAAATAAGAAAAAACAGGACAAAATATATGGTTCTGCGCCCATGCTGTTGATCTGATGATGTGTCAGTTTGAAAAATATCTCTGTTTGAAAGGTTTGAATTTAAATTTCACTGCAATATCTTCCTCTGCTTTGAATCAGGTGGCTGCACTGAAAAAATTCAGCACATTCATATGCATTAAGAATGTATTTCATGTTTAGCGTCAATGTTTCAAACAGAAGCTCCTACTGAAGCTTTCAATATACATCTTCTTGCATCTTTCTAACTTTAAGAATAAAACTATTATTTAAGTATATTTAATCTAAGAATTTCCAGCCAGTGGCAAGTCTAATTTCAATTTTGTGTATCCATTGTTAAAATTTATCTAAAGCTTATTGAGAGATACCTGGGATCTTAATTCAATATCAATTTGAAAAAAAATAAAATAATTGCAATATTTTCATTTTTCCCATAAATATCAAGGAACGCCTAGCCTACAGATGTTATTGGTAAATAATTTGCTCTTCCCAAATGTAACAGCTATGATAACTTAGCACACATTTTTATTTTTGTCAAAAACATTAGCTAAAAATAATTTACTCAAAAATGCTTCTCATATTTTAGCTTGTTTTCATACTCAATTTTCATAATTAAAAAGAGGTCATTACTAATAAATAAAAATATTAGATTCAACCACTCTATTAAAAACTTTAAAATGTTTCTCAGTCTCTTTTTAATTTTCTAAAATATTTTTCTTATTTCATGTTTAAAAAACACACTTTGAACTCAAATATTGGGATTTAACCATAATAATAAATACATATATTTCTTTTTCTTTGAATATATTTTAAATATCTCAGCGAATATATGCCTATTCACTATTTAGGCTATGCAGCCTCAGAGAAACAAAACTTTAATCACTCTTTCAAACAATATGTATTGTTTAACAATAGTGTCCATTAGTCTTATAAGACAAAATTGTTGTCAGAGTGTCAACAATGAAAGATTTTCTGTCATCTTGCTTTACTGAAAGGTATCGGTAAAGGATCACTCTGTGATAATTAGCTTTCACATTAAAATTACATAGTGTTCCAAAGATCTTAGGATTTATTCAGATTTAACTTAAAGGTAAGATGGTCTGCAAGGTATGTAGCATATACTGACTGTGAAAAATACTTAATTATTAATTCTGAGAATTCCCACTGGCTTCGCAATTTGAATTTCTGAACCTTTTCTCATCTGTGCCAACAGCAGTGATTGAAATCACCTGAGAGTAAAAACTTCTCTGCGGTGTCCTCTGGCATGTCTTCTTTTGTCTGTTTTCCTCAGACTCTTGAGTCTTTATTATGGTAAAGATATAACTTTCAAGTCTTGTGTCTCTTTACAAATTATAGCCTTTTCTTTGAGAAATACATTCGGCAGTTTCTTAAGGAGCTGCCACTGGAGTTTCTATAAGGTTGAGTTTTTCACTTACTGCACAATTTAATCTCTGTTAGTTGAGGAATAAAGCTATAACAGAGTATTTCCAAAATGAAATAACTTCCTTATTTTGTGTCTTCTATTGTGCCTCCCATTTTTATAGCGTATCAGCTTCAGGCCCTTCTGTGCTGTTCAGAAATTACATTCATTTATATATACTGCATTATTCATGTCTGCAATCTTGAACACTTCTTTTATTTTAAGAGGTATTTCTTGCTTTTGTGTGCTTTGAGTTACAAACATAAATGCGTACAAGTTACAAACACACAATGTCCTCTGCAGCTTAAACACACTGATAAGGTTTTCATTTGAACAGTCTAACAAATGACTAGGTAATGAATGCTAGCAAATATTATGTGGATTAAAACAAGGAATAAGGAAAATATGAAACAGTGTAACGGATTCTATTTGGGGAAACGAATTTAACTTAATTTACTGCCAAATAAACAGAGTAGGATAATAAGAAATAAATAAGAACAACTATAAAAGACACCTTTCACCCATCCCTCTATTCTTCCCACACTCAACTTCACTCCCAGCTCTTCTACCTCTCTTGAGCAGTACACGGGGCAAGGAATGCAGGTTACAGTCAGTTTATAATAGTTCTTGACCACTCCTTCCTCCTCACACTCTTCCCCTGCTCCAGCATGGGGTCCCTCCGACAGGAGACAGTCCTTTCCAAACTTCTCTAGTATGGGTCCTTCCCATGAGCTGCAGTGCTTCGAGGACTGCTCCAGCATCTGACATGTCCTTCTACAAAGCCTTGCAACCTAAACTTGCAATATCTTATTATGTCACTGGAAAACTCATCAGAACGTCTGCTAGAAATTGTATGTTATGGTTTTACGTCAGACCTATAATATTAATTTAATTAGTGGAAACTCTTATTCTAGTACAACTCAGTTTGTATGGTTTCTTTTTATGCCTAAAGTCTCAAAGCAGATAATCCCTTTGATCATACCTATGTCTAGGTGAGGTCCTCAGTTGTGTCTGCTATAATCTGCTGTATCTAAAAAAATCCATCCAGAAGAGAAATATGTATACACCCACACCTGTTTTTAAAAATTGTTGTTATCATCATTGTAATTTTTAATATTATTATAATCATTACTAATATAATTTTTAAGGAAGAAAGAAACTTATTTGGAGGGATGACATATATTAAGATATTTTAATTCCGAGTTATATTTGAATGCAAAACTGTAAATCCACACAATATATGGTTGGTGGTCAAAGACCTCAAAAGTGTGTCATCACAGATGACCACTTTAATGTGACATTATGGGTCATATTCAAGTAATGATCTGAGATTCAGTTACTGATGCTTTGCAAGTTGGCACTTGGAGACAAGCCAGAATAATTAAGCTGCACCTCTGCCCTAGTTCAATTCTGAATTTACATATGTGAAATGATGGAAATTTGTTAAATTATTAGTTTGTCTTCTCAGTTGTCTTGGGCTGAATAGAACCATGCATTTTCTTCTTTTTCTGCTGTATTTCTCAATTTTAGAGAATACATTGTGCCTACCCTTATCACTTCAGGAACAGAGAAACCATAAAACAGCTAAATGAACTGCTACAGAAGAGAAGATACAGCATAACATCAACGAAAAATAGCTGATTAAGATTACAACTTTCTCAGGACTTCAGTATGCAGTGGTGTGATGAAGTTAGAAAGCACTGCCTATTAATTAAATTTATTTTTCAGGTGATGACTTTAATGAACTACTATAGGATTAATATTGAAATAAATGAGATCTTCTGTTCCTGGATAACTATTCTTTTAGTAGATGAATTAAAAAAAAAACAAAAACAAAAACAAAAAACACCAAAAAAACCAAAAAACACAACACAAAAAACCACACAAAAAATAAAACCACAAAAAAACCCACAAACAAGCAAAACAAAAAAAACTCATATCAACCAAAATAAAACAAAGCAATACCAATGTGTTCTGCCTAAAGCTAGATTTAAGAGTTCTGACATGTGTTGATTTTATTGGATCAGGACAAACTTTAAGCTAAATAACAGATTGTATTCTTCTAAGCAGCTGAGCTTGGGTTTCATGAAACTTTGCTGAAACTAACAGATATATCTCTTAGCTTGTTAGCTATCAAAGAAAATTCAATTTACATACTCTACTCTGAAAGTAAAAGAAAGAGAAAATATTTCAGACCAGCACTTTAAAATCAGTTACCATTGATAAAATTTTGCAATGGAGAAATATTTTCTTCCAGGCATTTTAAAAAGTATCTCTGTCTGATACGTTGGAAACTAAGATCCACTGTGACTCAAGCACGAAGGGGTTTTGGTTTTGCTGTTGAGTGATAGACACCCACTGGAAAGATGGAATCATGGATATTTTCTTGTTTTTCAGGAAGTGCATGCCATTTTTTTGCATTTAAGGATTTCTTTCATATTCCATTTATTCTTTCATTCCACTCCATTCCATTCAATTCCATCCCTATTCTTTCTCTTTTGTTTTGTGTTGTAGCTGTGGAGTCAATGCCATTGAGATATAAGTTCAAGCCCTGTTACGCTGAAAAAGTCAAAGGAAATCTAACATTTAGTTGGTTCTAACTCTAAGACATTTTCCAAGATATGTACAATGGCATTTGATTTATTATTCAGTTTTCAGCGCTGATAGGGGATTATGTTTCTTAGAGTGTATAGTAACCATGTATGTTTATAAGATACTCTTCCCATGAAGCAAAGTAGCAACTGGAAGAAAAGTTTTAAGTACAGGTTTAGTTAGGAATACTGCATTGGTTTAGATTACTTGATAGATTATGTTTTTCTTATTTATGTGGGGTTTTTTAATTCTGATTCTTCTTAAGCTAAGTTTTAAGGGAGACAAAATAACTATTTTTCTTGCAGGAAACAGAGATATTTTTACTGCAATAAAATAAACTCAAGTATTGGCACATTGATCTCCACAACAATGAAGTAATTTTCTGGATATTTGATAGTATAACTTATGTACTTTTTTACTTTAAATATACTTTGTTGCTTTCATTTAAAAGTTTACTAACACAAAAATGCCTCATGAGCTCTTTGCTTTACAAACCATCCTTTTTATACAAGCACAGGGGTACACTTTACAAACATTAAAAATATATTTTCTTTTTGCAGATGTTTCAAATAAATCCATGTTTATTTCTGGTTTATCAACAAAGCTGGTAAAACAATTTGCTACAAATAATCATAATCATTAACTTTTAAGTGTTCTGCTTAGTTAACAGAACAGAATTGCCTGTGATCAAAACTTTTAATTTTGAACAGTCACTACATAATTTGAATAAATTTACTTACAACTTGAAGGTCTTTAATATTCAAACTCTTCTTCTCAGTTCTCTACTCATTCAATCATATGCTGTTATGTAGTACATAAATCAAATGGCATTGATTTTGATGGCTAAATTCAGGTGCAATTTGTGACTCTTCTTGTTATGAAAAGTCTTTAATACTGAGTGATGGTGGATGCTTGTCACTCCTCATCCCATTTTTGCTTAAAAGGGTAGGTAAGAATGATTAGAAAATGAAAATCTCCAACATTCTTTCTATTCTTCAAAATACTGCCTACAGTAAGACATCCAAAAAAAAATTACAACTTCACAATTTTTCATGAATTTCAAATAGCATGCACTAATTTTCACAGATTAAGGATATCACTGTTTTTTTAACCAAATAAACCAGGTAGGAATCTGATTTATGTATTTATTTTTTTATTTTATGACACTGAGGTGATTATTATTTCAGTTTCAATTATTCATATGGCACTAAAAGCCTGACAGTCTAATATCTAATGCTGCTGAATCTATCCCTTTACTGTCACAGTATCATACTTTACATGAGAATCATCTGGATTCTTTACCTAATGCATTTAGGAAAAAAGCTATCTCTCTTTAGATAGATTTAAAAAGAACATTAGTTCATGCCAAAGCAAATCATAAAAGTACACTGAAGATTGCAGTGAGACAACTTCGGAAAAAGTAAACATACTCTACAGTGTCATGCTTTGTGCTCACAGCGTAAATTAAGAAATGTCCTTCACTCGGCATCATATATTGTTTTCTTTTTCTTTCTGAATTACATTCTACATATTCTATTAGAAAACTACCCAGTCAGAACTTGCATGGCTTATTCTATTTAAACTTTTCAGAAATGCTATCATATTTTAGCACCATTAAATGTTAGACTAATCTCCATCTATGTTGGAGGGAAGAAAGCATAAAATTTACTGAGTCAGCATGGATTTCTTATTCATAAGTTACAAATATCTTAGCTATACACCCTCTTCTTACCAGAAATTGCTTTACCAAAGGGGAAATGTGGAGAATGTCTTCCTGTATTTCTCACTGCTTAGCTCTGCCTGTGCCATAAGAAGCATCTTGCATCTGAAGATGGAAGCTCCAGTAAGAAAAAGCTTAGAACACATAGGTTTTCTTTTAGTTCCCAACCTAAGATCCCATTGGAAAAGCTGAATAGGTTAGGTCATGCTGCTGTTCCATTTTTTCACCTTCTTTTCTTTTACAAGGCAACTATGACCACTTTAATGCTATCAGCAGAAAACAGTCTAAAATAATAAGCCTTTACTACTGGCATCCAAGAAATACCTTATTCAGACACTTTCATCAAGTCTTTCAAAAATTATTTGTATGCACATTTCTTTTGATATTGAAAAGAGAATTTGGGTAGTAATATCTTTATGTAATTATTCAGCTTCCTAAATTATCTCACTTATATGCTTCAAATAATACATTGCAAAATTATAATAAAAAATATCTGTCAAGTATTAAATGCTATTCTACAATAACACATTTCTTGAATATTGGGATGGTGGGATGGTTGATCTGAATTATAGAAGTTTAGAGAAAGAAAGAAAGAGAAAAAATATACAGCAGTTCCTGGATCGTGTCTAACAGCTCACTGACATTTCATAGTTTTTCTTCTTGATTTTATGATGTAATATCTAAACAACACAAAAGCAACTGTTGTCTCTCTAGTAAACCACTCCCTTTTCACATGGCTTTCTTTCTAAATCACAGAAAAGTTTCAGACATCATACACATCAAAAATAAATGAAGAAATGTGAATTATGTGATAACACAAGGGTACAGAACAGAGTGGGAAGCAAAATGCATCAGAGAAGAGAGAAAATAAATAAAGAAAGGGTTTCAAAGTATCTTAGGATGCTTACTCTTTCTAACATGATAGTAGCTTGGGTGACAAATATAAAAGTAACTTATTTACCTAAATATAGGAAAGAAGCAGCACAAGAAAATCTAAGATTCCCAGTTTACTATATTAGTCTTACAATCTATTTCTACCCATATTGTTGTCACAGAGGTTTGTGACGCCTATAAATTACAAGTGAATAATGTATGATATAAATATTCTCAGTTTTTCTTGAACTCAAATGTAAGTGTACTAAAATAGCATGAACAAATCAGTACATAACTATTTCATAAAACTGTGATGACACAGCCAGATACAAGATAAGACTTTTCCATAAGTGTATGAACAATGTGACTTGGTAGAGGCACACATATAATTGCTTTCAGGACCTCTTTTATGTGGTCTTATGAAACTTTATGAAACTGACTTAATTTGTCTTCTAGACATTTGTACCTAGATGTCTCTAATTCCCTGATATCTGTCTTTATACACATATTAACTTGTGAAAAGGCAGCTCAGAATGCTGTAACCAAATGCATAGGCCCATATGTATCTCTGCAGTTTAAATTCACTTTATAAAGAGATACAATTAAAACCTATTAGAATATTTTAAACTCTGTAGTTCCAGTGAAATCAATGCTTGTGCTGATGTTTATCCCACAATGCTCTTATGAAACCCCTGCAGACTCTGCATAATCCCATAAGTTATTATTTTGATAATACAAAACATTCGTTAGACACAGCGTACAGAATAAACTCATGAAAACCAAAATAAACTCATGAAAACCAAAATATATTAAATAAATAAATAAATAATGGATATTTAAAAGGTACATGTATTTACTTTATATATCTAAACATATATATCACATTTAAATTCCTCTCTGATCTGTTAGTAATTGTTACTTCTTGAAGCTGAAACTGGTAATTAAGAAAAATTTTCTAGTCTGAACTGCAAAAATGACAGAAAATAAAGTTAATTAGGCACTATGAGGATTTCCCTCAGAAAAAAAAAATGTCAGAAGCCATATTTCAAAACAAAAGGACAATCATAAGAGAATACAACAGTGACAGAGGGTTTCTTTCCAGAGGTTAGTGTGACAAAAAGAGACTACTGCAGAGTTTAAATTTAACAGTTTACTTGAACAACATGTGCAGATCCAGTACGTCACTATTGCAGGTTCTATGGATACAATGGAGAATGTGCTACTGCAGTTTTTAAAGCAAGACTACACTATTACAACCACAAGACATTCACAAAATGCACAGTTGTAGCTACAACAGTCACAAAATGCACTATTACAGCCCACAGGCAATTCACGACAAGCCACAGACCACTCACAAAATTCATTGTTACTGCTCATAAGCAATTCACAACAACTCCCAGACTACTCACAAAATTCACTATTACAGCTCTCAGGCGATTCATGGAACACACTATCACAACTCACAAACAACTCAGAATACCACACGTGTGTTAGTCAATCACCTGCGACTACAAACTTAAAGCCTGCCAAATATTCACTTACCCCTCCAGGTAAGAGCTCCCATGTAAGGTACCTTGGTCAGCATTCCAACCAAGGGGAAAGGTTCTCATCGCTCCATGGCTGGAGAAGTAACTCCCCATTTCTAACATGAATCTTAGAGTTTTTATCCTCTGGTGTACAGCACAGCAGGAAGGGGCACGTCTGAGTAGATTAGACCACCTGGGTGGTTGTTTCTTCCACAGTGCTTGCCCTTGCCTTTGTTTATTCATGGATGTTGTTCCCTTCTGTATGCTTTTTCTCTTGCATATCTTTATATTGTTTGAATCTGTTGGAGCCAGATAGAAGTCCTCCAGCTTACCTTTGCTTTACTTTTAGGCAACTGAACAGTGGTTTGATTGGGACCCAGGGCATACTATTTGTTGGGGGATTTCAGGGCTCAACTCAGGTTTCAGTTCTTTGAATGATGCATGACTCCCCTGTTTAGTTTTGTGCTTACCAGACAACTCAGGGCTGAGCTATCTACACAGCTCCCCGTGGGTCATCCCTGCAGAGACAGGGCCTCAAGGCAATCTAAGACTGAGCTGCTCCTGCAGCCTCCCCATGTGTCACCTGGTGCAGTGGACATTACCAAAACCTGTTTATACTATGAACCAGACCGATCCTTACAGTTAGTATAATGTGATTTTTTTAATACTCCAGTATTGCTTGAAATTATTTGTCTGTTTAACCTACTACCCTTGCGTTATTTATTTTGTATCAGAATTATTTATTTTCTTTCTTTCTTCTGGTGGTCAAGATCTCCTGAGCATAAGCATTGTTATTTAGAATCTCAGGAAATGATATAATATTATTTGAAATTTATTTTTAAAGGATGTACTTTTTAACCCAATGATGTTTTTGGGAGGTTGTACCAGATCAATTGTTTTCTAATAACAGAAAGTTATTTTTCTCCATGACCATTTAATAGCATTACATGCTTTCATTCTCCTTTAAAGTAAGTGATTCTTAGCCTTCCCCAGTGTTCACAATCATTCAAAAATAGCAATCATATCACTTATTGCTACTAAAGCCAAGTTTAGGATTGTTGTCATCTTCTTTTTCTGTAATTTATTCCATAACCACACAACACCATCCTCAGCACATAAAAGGAATCATGAAGATAACGCAAATTTTTATATCATTCAAAGGATACTAAATATATGGCCTTGAAATCCTCATTTTTGTTGATAGTTTCTTTAATTTGTTTAAGTCTCTCTTTTGAAGACTGGAACCTCCATTATGAACATACTGAGGGAGAGGGAGAGGAGAGAGGGGAGAGGGGAGAGGGGGGAGGGGAGAGGCATACTGAGGGAGAGGGAGAGGAGAGAGGGGAGAGGGGAGAGGAGAGAGGAGAGAGGGGAGAGGGGAGAGGAGAGAAGGGAGAGAGGAGGGGACGGGAGGGGAGGGGGAGAGGAGAGGGGAGGGGAGGAGTATTACGCATATTTGTCCTTTTGCACTTGTAAAAACTTCTTTCACATAGTCTGTATGGTGCATACATTTTGCAGAAGATAAAAATTGACAGCTTGAAAAAGAATTACATTTGCTCCTTTTTGTATTTAATAAACAGGTCCCTTTTCTCCTGTACACCAAAAAGAAATCCGCTGGCTAAATGGAAGATGTCTTGTGCATACAAATATTTAATAAATCTTTATTGCTCTTAGTAGAATAATTCCTATAAAGCATGAAATGATTGTCCTTAGCTTATAGATTAATGGAGTATTTTACTCTGGTTTTATAATCCAAAAGTCTTCCACTCTCCAGCTTTGCAAGTTTCCCTTCCGATAAGAATACTGTCATTAATATAGTTCTTTTGAAGTCTGATAAAAATGTTATTCCAATCTTTTACAGTATTTTTTGATATATGATCCTTAATTCTAAATCAATTCTACTCTTAGCCTTACCAGACTGCAATAACTGGTAATCAGAAAGGTGAAGGTCAGAGATTGGCATGGACATAGTGTTAATTTGGAAGTTTCTTTGTAGCCTTTCAGAAATTACAGAATCAGTGAAACAACTGAAATCATTGTTCTATCTTATAAAGTGACCAGATTAGTATCCAGAAATATAAGTGAATTTATATCAGGCATACTTTACCAGAACAATATATGCACTTCAGCTCCTGATTATAGACACATACATGGAATAGTGTTCTAACAACTGAGCCGCTTCTGGAGCACTTATGTTGCCTGTGCAGAGACTTAAAATGCCATTTTAGATTTTCTAAAATCTGCGATGCCTACATGGGGCTAGAGATATGACATAGGACCTATAGAAAGTTTTGCATTTCTATAGGAGCAGCTGCAGCCTGTGAGAGATTCTCTATGACTGTTATGGTTTAAGGGTTACCAGCCTGAAAAGGAAGGACAGGTGGTGTCTGTAGGACCCTGGAGGGTCAGAGATCAGTACTGTTCCCTCCCCTTTCCGGCCACAGTCTATAAAAACCCAAGGTTTTCGCAGGCTTTTCCTGGCTTTCCTGGGCTGCTTCCTGTCGCATCTCAGGACGGCTGGGCCTGCCTCCACGTGCTCGGCAGCATTAACCACCAACCACTCCCGGCACCACTGCGGTCCCTGGTGACGAGTCACAGCAGTCGCAGCGGCCACGAGGCACTGCTCGGACATTTGCACTCGGGACTACTGGGATTGGGTTTTGTATATAATTATCCTTTGTCTCTTATTAATTCCCATTTCCTTTCCCCTGCTGTTTTCACAGAATCACAGAACAGAATCACAGA
>NW_010194382.1:20996-44492 GCF_000695765.1 Mesitornis unicolor | reverse complement strand
CCCCCCCCACTCAGAACTCCCTTTGAAAAGCATCTATATTCCTAAATCTCTCTCGCTCCCTTCTTCTGAGTATAAAAAGAAACATTTGTAAATGGGCATATACAAACTTGTACCATGTTAATTCTCAGAGCTTCCAGCAGCGACAGAGGGAATGTCCTGGCACTTAACAGAAAACAGGACTGATGGAGTCTCCCTACATCAGTGAAGTATAAACACAATACCAGTGCAAGCTACTCTGCCAGCATCAGGGTGTATGGAAAGTCCAGGTTGACCACGCTCATGACAGGTTGTTATGAGCCTTGAACCAGTCCCACACTAAAGGAAGGTATGGAAAGGTAGAGTGTATGAAACATGCCAAAGCAGAACCCAAAGTCCTTCCTGCAATGCCTGTGTATTTTCTAAGATTACGACTGCCACAGGGTATGACAACTCCTATTATCACAGGCAAATAACATTCCAAGGAAGAATTCAGCAATATTCAGAGACTTATTTTTTTGCCTTGTCTTTGCTGTTTTCAGATACAAGAAAACCAGCTACGTAAACAAGTCTTTTATATGAGAAAATATTGTGTTAGTCCTTGAGGACCTCGTTCACACTCTCTCCCTTTCAATTTATTTCTTTATATACTAATCTAATATGTTGTTTCATACTATCAAAAGCCTCCAATAAGACTTAAAAATACATATGACACCTCTAATGTAATTTTCCTTCTTCCTTTAGACAGATGGTCACACATTACAGCCTACTCTGTTTAGATTCACACAAAAACTAAATAAATCCTGTGCATCGTTCCCACTTTACATAGCACCCAATCTTAAGACTAACTGAGCTAAGGTAAGACATATTCAGGATGATGTTGTATACTAGATATGACACGGTAGGGCACAGGGAACATTTTTACCAAGTCTACAATTCACATTAGGTTAGAATTAAAACTGAGTGATTTGCTTTGGGCACCCATTACTATGGTCTTGTGTTTCCTTTCAACAAAGTTTGTGCTAAGTCTTTCCGTTCAATTTTATGCAAACCACAAACAAATATGTCACCTCATTTTAAGTTGCAGATTTTTGATTCACAAGAACAATGGAAAAAAGAAAGTTAAGACTGCCAAAAGCAGTCTGACAACACTAGACTGTCAGAAAACACATTAAATTAGAAGTTTGTATAGTTTCTGGCCTCACATAAGGAAGCAGAGAACAGCTTTGGCTGCAGGGCCATTATAATACAGAAAGAAGTGTTTTAATAATGGATGCAAAGTATTTTATCAGCACAGCAAGGAAGGATGAGGGTGGGAAGATGATGAATGACTTAAAATTCTGCAGGGGGCTTCTACTGATGTAGTTGTTTAGAAAGATGCCATGCTCTGTCACACTGCTTTCCCTTTCTCCAGGCTATAATGAAATGAGTGCAGCTAGGGAATCATAAGCTCATGCAAGAGCACGGCATGGCCTTATCTATCTTTAAGATCTAGTGCTTTACTATCTGCAGTCACGTGGCATCAGCTCAGAAGATGAATTTCTTCAAAAGAACCACGTCAGTCTGGTCCCTTTGCCTGCAAGAAACGCAGTTTGGATTAGTAATCACAACACAACCTTTTCACTGCGCTCTGACTGTCAGTCTGTTAGGATACACTGGGTTTGTTTCAGACTCTGTACAGGCACTGCAAAACACTTTTTGTTAACTATCTCATTGCTAAATATTCAAAGGATTAATTATCTATTATTACCATTCGTAGCTATACCAACTACACCAACCTTACAGCCTTTCATCCAAAGACTCTCTTTTTTTGACAAAACACTAAGGTGTACTCAATCGCTCTCACAAATTCATTTCATGGTACTGTTCTGCCTACTACTGCCTAACATCGATAATGACCCTTAATTAACTGCATTAAAAGCAGTTGAACTTACATGTACATACATATTCTGTTTAAGACCATTCACATTGCTGCCAGTGATTCCAGAAATATACATTTACACTTTGCTTCCTCTAGTTTGAAACCAATATGAACAAATTAAAAGCTAAAACTTCTAACAGAAACACCTACAAGTTGGATGTGGAAATTTGAGGCCCACTATTCTTTTAAAAGTAGCCTGCTTCTAGAGAGAACATGCACCTACAGAATTCGGGGATGCTCACACCATTCCAGAATCAACAATTTGTACTTACTTATTTATTTGTATTTATGTATAACAGAAGTCATAATAGCTTGAATTTTGTTTTTCCTCTGCTATTAGCTCAAGAAATACACAAACCAGAATGCTGAGTTTCCATAATACATATTTGTGTTTTAAATCACAGGGAGTGATTTAAAACAGTGAGAGTGTTCTTTCACACTGATTTCAAAAGAATCGCTGACAATTTTTTTCAGTTTCTTTTTTCTCATTATTTCTTAAGGGAAGAGTACTTTGCTGTTAGTAAGACTATTCCACAGGTGTTCAAAGGAAACCACTGAAAAGATTCAAGGCTAATTAGCTTTGGTACATGTAACCAAATAGAGAGTTTCACATACAGGACCTTGTCACTGTATTAAATGGCACATGTAACGCTCCTAACGAATAACATGCTGCAGATACTGTGGCTATAGTGCATAGGCATTAGACAACAAATTAAATCAGAAGAAAAAAAACAATACTCAAGTCTGTAGCAGGGAGTAAACCACAGAATACCCCATGTTGCACACAAAAAGTGTCAGGGATTTCACACAGCACGCACTGAATGCAATTACTGGGGTCATTATATGGCATCCCACTCAGTTGCACATCAGATCAAACAAGCGGATCCTGAGTCACAAACCACAACCGCCCCAGTAAATTGCACATAAAATATCCAGGAGGACATCATTATAGAAGACAACGTAAAAATATTGGAGATACAAAGATTTAAATTAGGCTGGATTTTAAGTGCAAGACATGGGAACTCAGTAAAAGCTGCATTACAGACAGCTTAGAGACAGAATATAACACAGAAAGCCAGAGTCCACTCCAATGCTTCTGCAAATGAGTGAGAGTAGTTCCCAATATTTCTCTTGAGTGGTGTATCTGACTCCTGACCCTCTTGAGGTGGGAGATCCAGCTCATAATCTCCTTTGTACATTTATTTCACAAGAAGAGCATGAACACCACAATCTCTAGCAACAGGTGATGCTTTTGGGGGTCTAAATGGCTGTGTAGCCGGTCATTTGCTGACTGAATATGTTGCGTTTAACTGGCTTTGAACACAATGGAAGAGGCAGCATCATTTGATCTACTGAAATGTTAAAAGTCATTTATTGCAAATTTTAGGAAAATAGATGCTTATATCATATTCCAGAGAGTGAAAGGATGTGTTGACAAAGGGCACATTTATTAGAGAAGACCTAATTGCATACTTAACCTTAGGTAGATGTTGTCTTAATAGCAAATGAAAATATGCCAAGCATTTTTATATATTTTCAGAACAAGGGCCAAAGGCAACGGAAGACTCTAACTCTCAAGACAGAGAAGCATTTTCTTTTTCCTCATTTCATCATGGCTAAAGCAGCCTCTGGATACCCTCAGATTAAAATATCTACATTCTAATAAATAAGATGCTTCACAGGAGAGGATCTCTGTTCTCTGCAGTCCCAGTTGTCCCACCCACTGCTTTGCATATATACTGTATTCTTAAGCATCTCTCGTGGTAAAACAATTGTTCTTAGAACCAGTGGACAATATTTGGTAAAAACGGTACTATATTTAACCTGTTTGCACCTTCCTTTCTCCACTTTGTTGAAAAACCTATCAAACCTTGCCTCTCCTACCAGTGTATAGCAGAGCAAAATGTCACACTGAGGGAAATTGCCTCCAATCACCTCCAATTAACCACTATGCCTCTCAGTAGCTGCTAAAATTACAGAGGCTACAGGGACCTAAATTGTTCTCCAAGGCCTTGGAGGGCTATGATGTATGATTACGTATTGAAAAAACCTTTTTGAGGGTAAAATGAAGCAAAACAAAACAACGCCCACATTCGCTCAAGAATGGAAAACTGAACTGGGAGAAAAATTGCAACATTGATCTCTCCTCGGCTTGAAGCTGATCACCACGATAATTTACCAGGGAATCAGCTCCTCCATCCCAGAGTCACTCTGCAGGTTTTAGAAGTCTTTTATGAACTAGTTTCTGGTGAAATGAAGGGGATAAAACCTCAGCCCATAGTCATGTGCATCTCCGCTAAACAACAAGGGACAAGAGTGGGTATTTAAGAGGAAACCTGCCTGGAAGGTGCATGAGGAGACAGAATCTTCCTCCCAGAGTGAGAAGGGAGGATGTGAATCACTTACTCACAGAAAAGACACTGTGTGCTCCTTGTTCTGTGAGCAAGGATCATGTCAGTGACCAAACAGAAGTGAAAACAAAAACTCTGTGGAAAAACAACCTGTAACATAACAGCAGCTGTGATCCAAGACAAAACAGACAAAACCCATGTGGAGAAGCATGCGTGTTTCCTTGGTTTCACAAATCAATGGCTTCTTGGGGAGAAGAAGCACTTGTTGCATTGGTCCACAGTAGTTCCTGACAACCTGAGAGAAAGAAGCCTGAATATAATTCAATGTAGACCAACACAGATGATGGGGAACTGACACACACAGATTTGGATACTCAGCCCAGTCCATTAACCTTTAAGTACTGTTCTGATCTTCCTACCACACGCTAAAGATTTATACCAATCCTGAGTCTTAGTCCCAGGAGATACTTGACTTGATGAAGAATTCAGAAAAGAAGAAAAACTATCAAAACGATAAACACATTTTTTATTGTATTCCTTCTATCTTCACTCCCCACTTGTGCATGGGTTGTAGGGGCTCAACAGTAAGAGCTCTGTGTGAATATGTGGTCACAAACCCTCCTGAGACTGCCAGCTGCTGCACAGATGTGTGCTGTGCATGCACCCTTCTCTGTTAACACAAGAAACCTAACGGCAAACCAATGTATTTGCTGCAGTCAACCTGTAGAACATAAAATAAGCAGGCACTTGAATACTAGCAAAATAACTTAAGATTTAATAATTTATGCAAGTGAATATTAACTGTGCTTCTTCCCGCGACGATGGCAACCAGTACTAAAAAGACTGCTTTCTCTCACGTTGTCATGCTGTCAGCTGATACATAGAGACCGAAATTTCGGTATGTGACAGAAGTTGCATTTTTGGATTCTCAGAGGTGCGAAAGTACGAAAAACAATAAGAATCACAAGATAATATGAAGCACAAATAATATCTGAGCCAAAATTAATGTTTTGTATTGTGAAAATACTACACAAATATTACTTAATTCTAGGAGTACATTAAAAAGCAAGGAGATATTTTCCTTCAGAATTTCAGATGAGAAATGTGGGAAGAGAATTGTGCTTCTGAAGTTGGAGTCACCCAGGACCCCAACTCATGTCCTTTTTAAATCTCCCAGTCAGTTGTGTACTAACCAATACCATGCATTCATTCTATTATCTTGTATTTTGAGATGTCACAGGGAAGGAAAGGTTTGTTTGCTTTTAACAGCCTTCTGATACAGTTGGTTTGGCTTGGTTTTTTTAAAGGATCGTCTGTTATTTGCATTTATTCTTGCAGATCTTAGCAGTGGTGTTAGTCACGTCTTCCATTCTGCCATATAGCCTTCTAAGTTTACCATGAATGGATGGGCAGATCATTTAATTTAAAAGAAAAAGTATGGACTATTTCCAAGATAGGGAGGGAAAGACTGAAAAGCCCTTTATTAATGATCCATGCATTATTTATCACTTTTATGAAACCAGTCCAAACTGTTCATTAAGATCCAATGAAATTTTAAGGTATTCTGAGAAAGGTGGAAAAACAGACTATGCAGAGGAAAAAAATGGTAACATTTCTACAACCATGAAAGAATACAAGAAAAATACAGAAGAGCAAAAGGGGATTAAGAAAGAATTTACTTAAGGGAAGAATAATTAAAAAGTTAACATCTGCCCAGGCTGGAAACGCTGCTTATCTGAACTGTCTTAGGCTCCTATAAATAAACCACCAGGCAAACAAACAAAATCTACTTCTGGTGAGTTCCTAATCCCCTAATTACCTGAAAGATATCTGTTCACTCCCTGAAAGTTCACTTAAATAGCAGGATGTGTATTTTGTGGTGTAAAAGCATTTTTTAAAAGCCTTGGAGTTATGAGAGTAACTATGAATACATTTAATGGAACGCAGTGCGTAATATATTGTCTGAATAAAAGATGACTGTTAGGGACTTGTTTCAGATACTGAAGGGATGGCTGAAGAAAAGGAAGTTCGACATTTCTCAGAACCTCAGGAGTCCTCAAAAAATGGTCTGAAACAGGAGCAAAGCACCATTTCTCTAGTCCTTTCTCCCTCCTTCACCTTCTTTAAAGTTTCATTTATAATAAAACTCAAAGATGAAACAATCCTTCCTCCTTAAAAAATGCTATGAGTTCATCAGTTAAAAGTGCAGAGCTGTGTTATCCCAACCAAGCAAACTGAGCTCATGATTTGGATCTTCTGAGGGCAACTAAACAGAGCCTGTAACCACATGGATAACTTACCGGAGTTGAAGCCTAATTTAATAGCGACTGTAGCCCTCTTTCCAGGGGTCAGTCTGAACTGTGGATCTGATTTTGAGGAATAGCAGTACTTCATACCGCAATTGAGTGGAAGCACTATCAAAAAAGTTAAAAATCTCCACTCCAGGGGGTGGGGGAAAAAAAAAAGCAGCTTTCAGGTTGACATATTACCAGTTTACCTACACTATAGCCTCACTTTTCTTTCCACTGGAATTCCAGTATTGAAGAAGAAAAGTACTGTCAATTTATTCCTCCACTAAGTCCTATTTGGTAAGGTTTATTATTCTCTCAATGTTTTCCACTTGCTTAGGTTCAGATTCCGTTGCTAATACCTACTTTTTTTTTAATCACATAATATGGTACAAACATCAGCATCAACAGAAACAGTGCAACTGAATTGTCCGTATAATGAATGCTTTGCATTATTAGATCATAAAAACTTGTCTGTACCCTTACCAAATTTGAAAACACACTTTAAAGGACTTCTACCTTACTTGCACTGGTTTCTTCCATGAAGTATGCGTTCAGGCTAATTAAAGAGGCTCCTAAAAATATTCTGATTCCATACAGTAAAAGCATATGCAGAGAAAGCTTCCAGAAAAAACCTTTCTCTCGGTGATAATTACAGAAATCAACATATCACAGATGATTTTTCAAGACCACAGAAACAAACCAGGAACCTCTTTTTCCTTATGGAAAACATTTAAGTCTAAGTCAGAGAATTCTAGGAATATTTTAATTAAAGCCTACTTTGTGTTACAAGCAGTCTGAGCACGTAAATTCAAGGATAACTGCTGAAAGTAGGGAAATAAGCTGTAGAATATCTTTGATGCTTAAACAGTCAATAAGGGTACAAGCTTCTTTAAGCTATTTAATTGCAAACTGCAAAAACTGCTTAATATCACCGCTATATATAGTAAATTGTTTTATGCATAAATATGTCAAGGTCATTTGGTGCCATTACTAATATAAGAAGCCATTTCAGTATAAATGTTATTAATTGGGGGATTAATCAGTCATACAGCAATGCTTAAGCAACTCCTCCACAAACCTTGCAAATTCAAGGGTCACCTCTCCAAATATTTAAAAACGACAATTACTTCTTTCCCCTGATTATAAATCTCTCAAGGACATTAAGTCTGGTCCCAGCTATCAACTTATAAGGAATTTGTGCCTCCACAGAGGAAATCACTTCAGACCTTTCAAGCAACAACTAAACCAGTGGCTGTGACTACCACTCTCTGTCCTCAAGAGGTTTGTACTTGCACGTTACTAATCAGAAGCCCTTACTAGGGCTTCATAAGATTAAGTACGGTCACCACTACCCACTTTAGCTTATCCATGACAAACTAAAAAGGATCAAGTGTGGGAAAGCACCTTTAAACAGTGCACCATTTCCAGATGAACAGTCTCTATAAATTCAATTAAAAAATTAAAAAACCTCTAATTATAGGAAATGTCTAACTACCCTAGAAGAGTGTCGCTATGTCAGACAGTCCTATTTAATGGTGCAATCATTATGCAAAAACCCCATGGTGACTAAAATAATGAAAGATGCATTATTGAGAGATTTAAGAAATGTCTGAAACTTGACCTGTCCCTTATGTTTTGCTATTATTTAACAGTGCGTAGCAAAAAAAGCCCAAAACACCAGAAGCGTGATGCAAACAGAAGTTTCTAGAAATTAATGAGAACCTTAGGGCTTAACAATTATTTTAGTCCTATTTCTACCAGAAATAATTCAACCTCTACTTTCTTACCAAAGTCTACAATTGGAACAATAAAACCGCCATAGATATTAAACACCAGTGTTAACTTCTAAATCCTATGCACTGAGCTAACACATGCCAGAAGATATTAGTTTAAAATGTAATCCAAAATAAAGTATTGTTCTAATTACTGGGATTTGTGTGCATCTTTTTTTAAAGCTTGGTACATTTTTTGGTTTTCACTTTACATTAGGACATCTGATGCTGCTGTGGGAAGGGAATAGCTCTTGGGTTGGAGACAACAAAAAAAAAAAAAGGAAAAAAATTTTTAAGCTGCTCATTCTGCCTTTTTTTAAAGAGAAATTATAAGACATTTGAGAAATGTTTTTTCATAATGAGTTACTAAAGACTAACCTAACCTGAAAATAATTAGAGTAAAATGAATAGGCTTTGAATTAACACCTAAAATGGGCAATTAGGATGTAATGAGGGTAAAATGTGATATGTATTTTTAAATGTCGGAAATTCATCAAAAGCCTCATCTTTCCAGACTCTACTCCATTTGCTGCTAATGCAAAGTAGAGACGAAGTAAACAATATTAGCTCAAATAACCAGAAAAGGATCTCTAGTTTCTAAAGCACAAAAAAACTCCCCAAACCAGATATGAGAAATTAGTTATTTAAAGTTATCCATTGTATTGCAAATACTGTTCATTGAAATACTGTTCATTGAAACATCTGCATTTTGCCGTCACTAGAGCAATCTTCTCCAGCTACAAATCACAGACCTGATTGTTCAGAGATTGAAATGAAGCCCATGTAAGTTCACGTTATTTCAGTGTGTCAACAGGCCTTGGGTTGGCTCCCTTGGAAATGTTAAATCATAGGATTTCACCTCACTCAGAAATGAGTCATTGGGTCATATGCACAGTTCATAAACATTGGCAGCATCCACCTATATGGAATACAAAATGCCTTAAGAAATTAAATAGGCTTAATATAACAGTACTACTTTTATATAGAATTTACAAAGCATTTTGTATATGCACCTATATGCATATATAGAAATTTATACACACACACTGCATGTACTATCACCTACTTACTGTTTCTTAACAAGACGGTGCAGCTGAAAGTATTTAATTTGAATTAGGCTAGCAAAATACCTGTCAAACTGTTACTCCCTAACCATTTTTCTTCTACTGTTTACTCCTGCCTGTAACACCACAACAGCTTCAATACACACATATTTGCAAAGGCTGTGCTTTCCAAAACATCTGTTTTCTGTTCCTCTGTTTTCTACCCTGTATCTGTCGCAAATGCAAATCCATTACTCTTCTATAGGTGACTTTAAATAACCTTCTCCTTTCCCTTCATGCAGCTGAGAAGAAGGCGAAGGGCGGGAAGGCAAAGCATCAACTCCTACCACCAGATACAGCTGCTGAGTCAGGCTCTTCAAATTAAGGTTCTATGTAAATTGGGGCCATTGGCCCAAACTTGCGCTGTGATGTTTTCTAGGCAGGAAGATACAGTACACGTGCACACTACTACCTAAATAGGACAAGTGCTCCGAATGTGGTCTTTCTTTGGTTTTATGACTGTAATCCTTTTTCCAGATCCACACCTGAACTCAACGCTGTAATTCATCTGCTATTTTAGACAGGAACTTCACCACACATAGCTTTACCTAAAAGAGAAGTGATACTGGCAGCATGAGTCTGCTCTTCTTGGCTTGCTTTAATGCACGACACCATGATATAAAGTGTCTTTTTACTCTGAGGTGAGTTTGTTTGGGTTTTTTTTCCCCTGCCCATTTCACATCTACTTTTTATAGTACTTGATGAGTCACAGCAAGACAGACAACTTAGATAAATAGGATCATAGCCAGTAAAACCCATCTCACAGCTGCTCTCTACCTCTGCAACAGAAACATCCTTCATCATAAGATCTGTTAAAAGAAGCTGTCAATAAAAATTTCCCACATTTATCTGTAAAAGAGTTGCTGGCAGAAATGGCCAGTAGCAATAAAATCAGAGATAAGGCGCTGCAGCATCAGTTAGCACTCAGTGAGGAAAGAGAATCAAACCACTGCTTTACATTTAATTAGGATTAGGCAGAAGAAAATATGGGGCCAAGTACTCAGTGGTTGTAAATCACCTGAGCTCTGCTGAGCTTTACCTATTGACACCCACTAAAAATGAAAGTCTTTCTCTCTCTCTGGAAATGAAATGTCATATACACTGATCTGGAAGAGAGGGTAAGGTGTTTATACACATATTAATATCCTGTTCAATGTTTCCCTTTCAATGCAGTGCCACACAGTCATATACCAGACTGTCCTGAGCAGGTCAGCAATTTCTACAAAGAAAATGGCAATTCCTGGTCCTTGATGTGGTATCTGGCTTACATGCAGGCAAGAAGCTTTACTGCCTGGCCTGCTTTAATGCTGGGTATGAAAAAACACATTATTTCTCCTTGCACTGCACAGTCATAGGAATAACCTTAATAGTCATTCTTGTTGCAAAAGCATCAATATAGTCATTTTACATGTGATGGAAGTAAGGCAGAGAGACAGTAAGCAAATTGCCCAGCCACAGGCAGAGCCAGGACTAGAAGAAAGGTTTTCATGTCCCAATCCATTGCTGCCACTTCTAGACTGTATTTTCTTCTTCTTAATGGTCCACTATTGATCCTCTTATAGAGCTCCTTTCAGACTCCATATGTCTTAGGCAGAAAAGACAAAACCAGCTGATCTGTATTGGCACGAAGACACTCCATTGTCCTGGACTGATCTACTGAGAACAAAACAATGTTCAAAACAATCCAGCACAGCCGACGGAAAAAATAATTGATCTTCTATTATTTCAAGGTTTCGCAATACTTCTTTTTGCTTATAGAAAAATACTTATACAGCATATCTAGAACTGCATCAGTACTGTTTAGCTGAGAGCTACAAAGAGGCAAAAAAATGACCTTCAAAATGCCAGTTACAAAAAGAGACTGTTTCAGACCTCTGAAGTACCTTGTTGCCCCACATAAGCTTCTGAGGGATCAACATTTGAGTAATTTATCCACTCCAAACAAGTCCCAGTGAAGTCTGTTCAGATTCGGTGGGCAGAGGAGATTCAGTTCTTTGAAAAGAGCAGACAGGGCTGCAACTCTCCATGTATAATGTAAGTCCCAGTGAAGTCTTCAAAATTGAATTTAAAGAGTACTAAAGTGCACAGATCTCTTACAGGCTCCTTTTATCAAAGAATGCCTATCATTCAGACACCACAGAGGATTAGTTCGATTAGCTTCCAGTGTCATACCCAGCCTCTAAAAGCCTGGACAAGAGGGGGCATGGCATTAGCTAGGAATGTCTACTCTCCTTCTTTGAGGACTGCAGAACCTAGTGAAATGTGACTGCTTTTCATCAGTTAAGCTATTTGTAGAAAAATTTATTCACTTCTGAAATCAGCTGCTAACTGAAGCCTTATTCACATTATAGTTTGAAACCAGATTTTAATGTTTGAGAATTTATTGCAAAACCATCACCGATGATCTCAGTTGGTGTTATTTCCCATTGCCAAGAGTTAGGGGATTCACATTATAGTTTGAAACCAGATTTTAATGTTTGAGAATTTATTGCAAAACCATCACCGATGATCTCGATGTTATTTCCCATTGCCAATAGTTAGGGGGCCTTGCATGAAATACGAAACTCAGGTTCTCCTCTTTTGATTGGAGGAAGCTGAAGCTGCATCTCCTACTGCAATCATCTGGCTACTTCACATGCTTGGGTAAGGTGCTCCCAGTTCCTCCCATTGACACTGTTCTTTAGAAAAAAAGTGCTTGAATATTTTAAAGAAATAGGACTGTAAGTCTGCCACTCATCTTTCATTCCTTTTAAAATGACTACGAATTTAGCCTCTGCATTTGACTTTGGGCAGCTTTTTCACCCAGAGATGAAACATGGCAACCCACTCACAGTTTGAAACCTTGGTGTATTCATTTCTGAAGAGCTTTAGTATAACTTGGTTTTGTTTACCATGAATTCCTTTTTCTAATCACCGATCTGAATCCTTCCAACTGTGCATAATCCTTACTCGAAGAGCAAAAAAAAGTTACAGTGCTTTCTTATCATGCATTTTATTCTTGTACTGTGAATCAATACATTTTGCTTTAAGGCATTTCCCTTCACATTCTTTTAATCAGCGACGAGCTGAATGCTCATCAGTAGCTGTGGGATACAGCAAAGACAGAGAAAAACAAAGTGCAGGGCTATGCACTGCTTCCTTTGGGAACGAAGGATACAATAAATGACTTACACATTTTTAATCTAACTTTCCAATGGCTGCATCACAGAACACAAACGGCATTCAGGGTCCCTACCATAGAAAACAGCAGATTTCATGATTTCACTGACACTACAAACTGAGCAAGAAACAAGCCTGAAGTCTGCAGATTGATCATACAACTGCCAGAAGTTCACCAGCAGAAGTGCGCCAAAAATGGGGTCAATCCTTGTCACACTGCAGCTTCCATAATGTGAGGCACCTTGAAATGCCATAGTCTACCAGTCACAGCAGTGACCTTGTAAGGCACCTATCTATTCCCTGTCTGCTCAAGACTGTATCATGTTCATTCTTACAGTTACATAGTGAAACACAGCAAAGAGTGGAAGAGGCAGCAGTGATGTTGTTCATACTCCTCTTGCACAAGCAACAACCTAGTGCTGGTAATGCACAGTGATGAAAGGACAGCTCTTCATTCATTCTTGCTTCTCCATACTTAACTTCCCTTGGTATACCTACCAAAGGAAAGATGTCCCATGCAGCACACTGAATAAGGAGCTAGGAGGTGCAGAAAATAAATCAGGTTTATATAGCAGAAGGAGGAGTATAGCTTCATACTTGAGAACTCACATGAAAGAAGTCACCCTAATCCCTTTTCCTTGGACTGTCCACATGCATCATCCAACAATTGATTACCTGGGAAGTCTAAAGTAAAGCCAGAATAGCAGACAGGCTTTCTAGGTGCTAAAAATAAAGCACTAGTCAGTGTGTCAGCACTCCTTTCCCTGCAGTACCTTTTCACCTGCAGTCTCACTAAAGACTTTCAAGCCACTTCACTGGTCTGAGTGAGGTCAGTTCCACACTTACCTTCCAGGAGCCTCTTAATAATGACATTACTCAATGTCCATTTTTCTCAGTAAACGTTCGATGGACTTACTAAATAAATTTTATAAATAGCTTACTGGAGAAAAATGTTACGCCTTTGAAGTCTACAGCATTTCCAGCAAATTTCTTTCATTACGCAGTATGCTTTCTACTGCATAAATAAAACAACTTTAAAAGTATTCTGCTGGCTTTTATACTCAAACCTTCTTAACTCTTATCTTTCTTTATGTGTAATAACAGCCTCCCATTTATATAGCATTATTGCATAAGAATTTTCACATTAAAAATATGAACTTTCCATAAATGCACAGGTATTTTTTGACCATAAACCTCATACCGGAAATTATTAAGTTTTCATATTGAAATTTGGTATGTACCAATAATGCTGATGAAGGCAATTCTTATATTGATAAAAGGAGGTTAGAAAGTTTTACTTCAGACAGAAGTAGTCTCTTGAATCACCCAGCTGCAGGAAGCTCCTTTCTGCTGGACCCCTGTGAATAATGTTTCCAGCAATACATTTCCTATGGCCATTATGGTCGAATTTCTTTGAAGCTATGATTATATATAAATATAAGTGTCTGTGTGTATTACTAGAAACAGTGACATGAGCTATCTTCTGTATCAGCTTTAGAAAAATAAATTTTGTTCCTCATACTGATATCTTCAGGGATTCTATCTCTTGCTCATTATAGACCAACATACAATATAGAGGAGGCAAAAGTCTGGGTGCCTGTCCCTTTATATATAAAGATGAAAAAAGACTGTGATCTATAAAGATAAATATCCTGCAGAAACAAAAGAACCCACAACAAACAAACAAAAAACCCAAAGACTGTAGTAAATGCTACTTTTGGCATAAAAATGTGCAAGATGCACTGCAAGAATACCACCTTTATGCTCACATAGGTCATTTAGCAGAACCTTTTATTGCAACAAGGGAAGTTTAATCTTTAGCTATGTCATTTCACACCAGAAAAGGCTCAGTAAACAATCACCATGACCACTCTCCCCATCAGCAATATATCAGTTTCACTGGACCTTTTTTCACAGAAGATTTTTTTCAGGCTCCTAAAGGAGCTTTCATTGCACAAGAGCCAGTAATGCAGTACCACTAGGGTTTGAAGAGTTTCCAGATGACTCTCTTGAATTCAGGTCTCCCATATTAAGGTCAATAAACTAAAGGACATTCCAGGCTAGGTGACCATCCTACTCCACTGACTTACACCTACTGTTGCTAGCCTAAGCTTCCTGTAGGGCATCAGATTTACTGGACTGCTATGATAATGGCCATTCCAATCTTCCACCTCTACTACTTTTCTAGAAAAAATAAAAGTCAACTACCTTTCATATGACAATTTTTTTTTGCTTAGCTATACTGGGTCTGGCTGGGATGGAGTTCATTTTCTTCATAACAGCTCCTGTGGTGCTGTGTTTTAGGTTTGTGATCAAAGCAATGCTGTAACACGCTAATGTTTTAGCAATTGCTCAGCAGTGCTTGCACAGCACCAAAACCTTTTCTGCTTCTCACTTTGCTCCCACAGCAAATAGATTGGGAGATGGACAAGAGGTTGAGAGTGGACACAACCAGGCAGAAGACCCAACTAACAGAAGAGATATCCCATGGCATATAAAGTTATGCTCAGCAAAAAAAGGGGAAAGGAGGGCATCTAGGGCAGTTGGTCATCTTTTGTGGGAGGTAGTGAGTGATTGTCTTTGCATCACTTGTTTTAGTTTATTTTCTTTGTTTCTTCTTCCACTCATCCTCCACTTATTACACATATTTTATCTCAGCCCACAAGTTTTCCTGTTTTTATTCTTCCTTTTCTCTTCCTCCATCCCACTGAGGGCTTGCATGGGGAAGTGAGCAAGCAGCTGTGCGGTGCTTAGCTGCCTATCAGGGTTAACCTTCAAAGCTGGTGTAGTTCAACAACACATAAAAATTGTTTCCTGCTCAATTCTGCTGCCTGGAAATTAAGTCCAGAAAAAGTGGAAGATTTTCCCATCCACAACTGTCATAGCATGTGACAGAGAGGGAGAAGAAGAAAATAGTGAGAGGTTTAGTGCAAGCCCTCTGTCACACTAAGCACCACCGAGAGAAGCAGACTTAGACAGATACGCTACGATAACTGATGTTTGCTACACATTTTGAAATGGCATCTAGTCCTGTGTGAAGAATCAAGACACTGGAGATTTCCCTATTTTGTCTAGTGGCTTATGTCACTGTTGAATTAACACTGTTATGTCACTGTGTTGAATTAACACACTATTGTCATTAAATCTTTTGAGTTTACCTGCCTTTAGCTCTCCACCCTTACTTTTTGTTATGCTTTCCTCTTCTGGATTAGAAAACATATATCCTGTAATTTCCTTCTTGAGAAGATGTTTATGCTTTATACTATATGCTTTATACTACTCCTATATTTACCTCTATTTTCTTTTAAACAAACAAGCAAACAACAAACTCTGGTGATATTTAATTTACCATCAGAAGTCTTTCTTTCATTCTTGCAAATTTTGTCTTGTTCTCATTTTTAGAGTTAAAGATGAAGTCATCAGATGAAGTAGACTAGAAAATTATAGTTCCCAAGCTTTCAATATAGTGATTCAAAATATGGGTCAGGAGATGCCCAGACTGGTACAGAAGAAATATTGTTATTTGGTATTTCAAAGGGCTAATTTCCCAAAGCTATTCAGTATTATTTTAAAGAGCTCTGAACCAAAGGAAAAATACAGGAAACTCTGATTTATTTAGATCTTTCTTTTTTTACATGACATCCTAAAATTTCTGATGACTTTCAAATAGCTCCATAATACCATACTGATGGGAAACGTCACAGAGGTAGGCGGACAGAAAAATGGGCCTGTATTTCAGACAGCGATTTATTCAAACGACTTAGGAATCCTTGAATCTTTTCACTTACTGTCTCCATCATTTTGCTGGAAAGACCTTATTATCCCTTCATCCAGTTTCCCTGGGGACTTCACACAGAATCACAGAATGGTAGGGGTTGAAGGAGACCTCTGAAGGTCATCTAGTCCAACCCCCCTGCTATGGCAGAATCACCTAAAGAAGATCACACACGAACACATCCAGATGGGTTTTGAATATCTCCACAGAAGGAGACTCCACAACAGCAGTTCATGCTAGTGACAGCTCAAAATACTCAGCAGAGACTTCTGAGGATTTCCAGAACAGGTGGATCTCATCACAAGGATATGTTGCAGAGGGCATCACCTTCAGCATGGACACTCATCCCTTCAGCACCGCGCTCATCAGTTGCATGGGGAAGGAATACAACAAATGTCTTTGTCGAGGGGGGCTGGAAGAAGCTCTCAGAGACATTCTCAAGAGGTTAAAGAACTGCTAATCATATTTGACCACAAAAAAGGTGGAATGGAAGATGTGAAGAAAAGCCTTTGAATCTCCCACATCCACTCACATTCCAGTGGGCAGGACATTCGACAAGGCTTTGACAAAGAGTAATGCTACAAAGAAGTGAGTCAGCAAGATCAGGAAATCTGAGATTCCACCAGCAGGTTATGGCTGTAACAACTTCTTATCACTATCCTGTGTCATTATCTTCATATCATAACATTATATATAGGTAGTGAATCACTAAGCATCTGTAAACATTCAAGAGTATTCAACATGAAAACACTCATTGCTATCATTTTTCAGTATTTTTGATCTCCTAAACTGAGAACAGAAGTTGGCATGAACTGGCTGGTGCACTTCAGGGACTTTTTTAACCTGAAGGTTGAGAGCAAAGTATTAGAGCATGCTCAAATTTCAGAGCTGCTCTGTGTTTTCACAGAAAGGCATTTGAAACAACTCCAGCCCATCCAACTGCTCTTCTACCAGTGCTGAAATAACCTTCAAAAGCAACAGTCTTTTGGGCAAGAATGCTCAAGGACTACCCTTTGGTTTCTCTTTAAAATAGATGAGATACATCAATAGTTTATAACTTAGCCTCTTCAAACCATCTTGTAGCATTCAACTTGGATGGCAATTTTCTTCTTGCACACTGCAAATATACACACTATGAGTATATAAATGTGGATTTCCATATACTGTGCAGTGCCTGGTTATTGACTTTGCAAAACCAGTAAACCCTGTTTCTTAAAATCTACCCAAAAAGGTAACACTCAAATTACAAGCAGTAGAGCCTACTAGGAATAAATGATATTAAATACCTTCTACTTAGGCATAATGATTTATACTTTCAGAAACAGACCATTCAAAGGGCTTCCTGTAATTGTTTCACTGATAATAAAAGGTTCCACTCTTAAAATGGATAAGTCTAAACTGAGAAAGAGGTAGTTTAGGGATTCAAATAAAGAATTATTTCCAAGAGAGATTCACTACCAAGGAGCCATTACTATAATCTGTTATTTGTGATTTGTAAAATGGTGATTTTTACCAACCGATCAATTTACTGATTTGAGATTAATCTTTACACACTTTTGAAGTCAGAAACTCATTTTCAAGTGAACTAAACCTTACATATGTTTCTCTAAAAAGCCTATTTCAAAACACAGGAGGGAAAGAGTTGACTGGATAAATGAATTCCGTTACCCAAGAACAAACACAATACAAAGCCGTTTATATTATCTTGCCCACACAGCACAGTATAACATTTTCCTTCTGTATAATAGCATATTCTGCATTTACAGAACAGAGATATTATATGTTATGACAGACCTGTTTTATCCTGTTCAAAAAATGACATGCATCAATGGGAAAATATCAAAAGAGCAAAAGGAGGAGATTTTTTATTATTACAGACATGGTAGTCTGTCATAAATTAGCAAGGCCATTATCAGCCAGAGCACTGATATATGCTCCCTGACAGGAGCTCATTTTGGAAGCTGTGACATCCTGATTAATGCTATATACTAGCACTACATTTTACATGCTATATATCTTTAGAAAAGTATATCACCTTGGACAGGGTTTTGTCCTAGCTCTTGGCAGCCAACATTCAGCAGCTGGGTGTATGTCTCAGTTAAACATTTGATTATGACTACTAATTATTGCTCAAATTAAAACAAGGACCAAAATGTCTAAAAACAACTGCTTTTTGTAAGAAATGGCTTCTTATTTTTATGCTATGGAAATAAGTGCACAAACAACATCCAGTGAGCTTAAGGCATTAATAAGAGATAGCATTTTTTTCAGAAGTTAAAACAATTCAGTTGATTGTGTTAAGCACTGCTTGTGCTTGCACATTTTCTTAGACACTGTTTGCTGCAAACTCTGCTTCATAAGCGATTGGTTTCTGTAACATTTTCATTATTTCAACTTTCATACAGAAAGAAGTCAGGGCCTTATGAGAAAAGCTGCATCAGAGACCTGAGGTATAATGCTACTGAGTCACAAACACACCACGTTTTGTAATGCCCACATTAAATTTGGAATTACTATCCTGCTTTACAAATGTAGCTGAGCTTGAGCTGCAGATTTATTTATCAAAAAATGGGTAGAAAGTAAGAGACAGGTGCCATTATTAAAAGAATATAGAAATAGATGTTTAAAAAGAGATTTTTTTATTTACCTGCCACACTTTCTGGGAAGGGATTCCCACTACATCCATTCCCACATTAGAAATAACTGACAAGGAATGACAAACAATGTGCAACACCACCACATACAAACTGTAGCTTAAAAAAAAACTACTCAGAAGTAGAATTCTATTATTTATCTGTCTCCACTAAACCAGGGACACTAAACCATGTCCTTGATTCTCCCTTCATAGCAACAGCACCACACCTACCTCATCTTCACAGCTGCCCTTTCCATCACTCAGTCTGGACACTAGGAAGGCAAGATCAAAAATAACAAGTGCTTTTATCATATGGGTAATCTGCCCAAATTCAGGAGAAAAAGAAAATTTTTTTCTTTGCAGGAAGCAAGAAAGGAATAATGTTTTAAAATAATACAGCTTTCAGATCCCTTCAGCCAGCAGCCAGAGTAAGGCGCTCTCATGAAACTGAGATACTTCTGTGGGCTGTTGATTCAAGTGAAGCCAGTGAGGCACATCACTGTACCACAGGTGCAACTTCAGCAGACCAGCACGATTTTCATTTGGCTTCTTTACTTTTAAGCAAATTGGGTTGATCAGTTTTAAGAAACAAATTGTCTTTACATAATTTTGTCCTTGTTTTGCTGGGATAGACTCATATAATAATTTTTTTATTCAGCAGAGCCACATTTCTGAGAGGACTGCAGTGTTTCACTGTGAAAACAAGTTGGTAAGACATTTTGGTTTAGTTTTAGCTGTGATAGAGTTATTGTCCTTCACAGTAGCTAGTGAGACTTTGTTTTGGATCTGCTGAGAAACGGTGTGACAACACATCGATGTTTTGGTTGTTGCCAAGCAATGTTTACATTAAGTGAAGGGCTGAGTGTTTTTAAATTTCTCCAGCTTTTTCTTTACAAGAAGTTAGGAGGGGACTCAGCCAGGACAGATGACCCAGGTGTGATCCCAGTTGACGAACAGAAAGTACACTACACCATAAATGTCACACTCACTATAAATTGGGGAGTTTGCTGGGGACGGCCCTCTTTTCCCAAGGGCACCCACCTCCAGAAGGCGTAGCCTGTCCTTTGGTTTCTGAGGCTTACTCCTCCTCTGTCATTGACCATTGCGTTTTCACTGGCACACAGCCAGCGAGTGCTGTGTGCGCTGAGTGTAACTTTGATTGCTTTGTTATAGTAGTTCCTATTTTTAATAAAATTCATTGGTGTTACTATTAATATTATGTTATTTTAGTTTGGTTTATTTTTATCATTGAATTGTTCTTATCTAAACCCATGAGTGTTCCAACCTTTTTTTCCCTCTGATTCTCTCCCCCACCCCACTGGGGAGGGCGGAGTAAGTGAGTGATTGTGTGGTGTTTAGCTGCTTGCCAGGTTAAACCACAACAAGCATAATTTATTCAACTGGCAGGTTCAGAGCTCTAGTTGTATTTGAGACATGCACAGTGCAGGTTATATCCAGAGATGGCAAACAGGGTATGTTGTGGTCCATAAACCTTGGAAATTCATGTTTCAATAAGAGCCGCCTGAAAAGAGAGAAACAACAAACAACTTGCCTTCAAAAGCAATTCCCAAGCATGCAATATGGATGGCTGTGAACATCTCACACAGTACATGCTATTTCCCTTACTGTGGACCAGACTAAAGTAGCCATGAAGAAATGAATTTCAATCAACAAGTAAAGCACTGTCTGGGGAAGGCTGATTTCTAATGTAAAGGCACTATACACCCTCATGGTGTTTCCTTTAACTGCAGCTTGGTTTGAAAAGCTTGTTCATTACTGCTTCTGGGATCTTACAGTGGTTCAAGACTTGCGTTTCCTCACAGCTTCCCCCAATGATCTTGCCCTTGGGCATATACAGGCGTTCTCCTTCGTGCAACTTGTAAAGGTAGGTCAATTTTTTTATGTTGGGTCAGCCCAAGCCTGTGTATTTTCCTATTTTCCTGGGTGAATAGTGTCAGATGAGGGGAGACTAATGTATTATCACACAGCTTTTGATTTTAAATTAGCTTATCTATTGAATTTCTTTCAACTGGCCTTTTGAAAAGGATAATATATTCCAGCCACTGAGCAAAGATGTCTCCTCTGGCATTGATTGAAATAAAAGAGCAGTTTAGCTTGAAGAGGATTCCGTTTCTGACCCTTCTTCCACTTGAGACTTTTGCCTGCAATTTCAGTAACCCGAAGCAAATCTCTAGCATATAGTCATTAACCTCATGAACCAGAGACGACTGAAACTTGGCAAAAGACATACCTATTTCCACAGTTACCCTCCACCAGCAAATCTCCCATTTTGCTCAATTTTCTAATCACTGCTCATTTATATCTTACCAGCTAATCTGTCCAGTCACAAAAAAGATAATTAAAGGATTGCATTAATGTACAATTAATTTTCAAATTGATTGTGAGTGAAAGTATGTTTTTGCTTTGGCAGAATTATGTAAATGAACACTAGAAAGAGTTAGACAGGTGAAGACCACACGGTTTGATATGCGAGCGTGTTGGCTTAACCCAGCTGGGTTTCTTTTCTGCTTTGATGCACATATAGAGAGAACCGACAATTATTTTACAATGGGAAGTCCCTATTAATCACATTACAGCCTATACAGCCTGCCCATGTAGCCAAGAATAAATACTACTGGGCTGGCCAAAAAGTAATTGCATTTGTTGTGTTTTTTTTTAATAGGTGGACATACTTGTCTTGAAATGTAAATAATTTCATTTTAAACTGCATATTCATTATGTAACTTGACAGCTGACAGTTCAAGCTTCTTTTAGAAAAAGAAATTTTGTTAACAATTATCTATTTGGGATCGACTTCAAAATGAAAAAAAAAACCAAAAGGAACATCTTCATGATATTTTGCTGTATTACTTCTGAAAAGGAGAAAATGCTGTGCAAGCTCATAAAAAGCTGTGATGTGTATGGTGAAGATGCCTTAAAACTACAGCAGTGTCAGAATTGATTTGCTAAATTTCGGTGCAGAGATTGCGATGTTAAAGACACGCCACACTCAGGAAGGCCAATCGAAGTTGATAACGACAAAATAAAGGGATTGATTGAATCCTAATGGCGTTTAATGACACGAGAGATTGATGATAATCTTAACATATCGAAATTGAGTGTTGAAAACCATTTAAACCAACTTGGGTATGTTAGGAAGCTCGATATTTGGGTACCACAGGAACTCAAAGAAATTCATCTCACTAAGCGTGTTGACATCTGCGACTGTCTCTTGAAAAGTGAAGAAAACAATCCTTTTTTGAAAGAGATGGTAACAGGCGATGACAAATAGATTGTCTACAACAATGACAAATAAAAACGATTAGGGAGAAAGCATGATGTACCAGCTCAAAGCACTTCAAAAGCAGATATTCACCAAAGGAAGGTTATGCTGTCCATCTGGTGGGATTTCAAAGGTGTGTATTTTGCATTGCTTTCAAGGAACCACACCATTAATTCAGATGTGTACTATCATCAACTGGATAAATTAAATGATGCCATCAAGCAGAAGCATCTAGAATTGGTGAATGACAAAGGTATTGTGTTGCTTTTCTAGGAGAATGCCGTGGGAGACAGCGTCAAATGCATTACTGAAGTACAGGTAGACAACATCCACAGCCTTTCCCTCATCAAGAAGGGTTAGTCAAGAAGGATCTGCCTTTCATGAACCCGTGCTGTCTGGGCCTCATCCCTTGGCTGTTCTGCACATGCCATGTGAGTGCACTCAAGATGCTCCATAACCTTGCCTGGTACCAAGGTAAGTCTGACAGATCTGTAGTTTCCTGAATCCTCCTTATGGCCCTTCTTGTAGATGGGTGTCACATTTACAAGCCTCCAGTAATCTGGGACCTCCACTGTTAACCTGGACTACTGATAAATGATGGAGAGTGGCTTGGCAAGTTCCTCTGCTTGGAGGAGCTCATGTGGATCCTATCCGGCCCCACAGACTTGTAAGCGTCCATGTGGCGTAGCAGGTCATTAATTGCTTCCTCCTGGATTATGAGGGGCTTATTCTGCTCTCCATCCCTGTCTTCCAGCTCAGGGGGCTGAATAACTTGAGGATAACTGGTCTGACTAATAAAGACCATATTGCATAGAATCAAGGTAAAACCCTCACTGATCATATATGCCCACAACTACCTACATGCTTTTATAAAATAAAATAAAAGGGAAAGCTCTACATGGGATCCTGGACTTTCACTGTACAGCATTTTTTGATAATTTTAGAGATGAAGGTTTCTCACTGACAAGTGATTTAGGGTCAGAATTAACACTAGGTGTTCTAAAGACAAATAGGACTTTTAGAATATCTTTAAGAAAAAAATAAAGGAGGAGCAAACAGTGAAGAAGTGTGATGTACAGTATTTTTAAGATGTTACTGAAACTTGCTTCAGACTCTAGTTAATGTTCAAGAACAAGTACATTTACCACTCCCTCAGTTGCCAGCATTATTGTAGCTGTTTCTCACTGAAGCTACAGAAATCAGAAGTGCATTGTTAGGCGATATCAGCAG
>NW_010194382.1:0-20965 GCF_000695765.1 Mesitornis unicolor | reverse complement strand
CAGGAAATCTCCTTCCCACAGTGAAACTCTTCTATTTCCTTTGATAGACTGAGATTCAGGGGGAAAAAAAGCTCACCATCCCTGCTTCTTCAAATGCGCAGCTCAAGTGAAGGTGTACCACTCAGAAAGCAATGCCCCACAATGTTTTTTTTCCAAAAATATTGAGGATGCACCGAATGTTTACATACGCTGTGAAACATTCATGCTTGCTTCAGCTGTAGTGAGCTAACAAGTTTCAAAGGCCCCCAGGTCTTAAAAGACCATCAAAAGCACTGGCTTGGAAAGGATTTTATTACTTGGAAAACAGACCTCCCAGATTCGCAAGTTGCCCAACGTAAGATAGCATAAAAATCTACCCCCACTCCACAGTATCTGCCACATTTTTTCAGTAGATAAAACTGTTTTTGCTTCAAGCAGATATACTACTAACAAGTTTGAAGTTTGAGATATTTTATCACATGGTATGAAGTAGGCTTTAGCATTTTTAATGGAACAGTTGATCTCAGATGGTACACAGTATTTCTTCTTTATCATACCCTGTAAGTTATAGGAAGATCATCTTTAGTTTTAATACCTGTTTGACTGTGATATTTTCCAATTAGGTTTATAAAAAAAATCTTTCATTTCCAGCTTTTTTTTTACAATTATGTGTTTTAAGATTAATGTGAATTACCATATGGTTTAAAATGCAACAGACTTCAGTGAAAATCTGCATGAAGCACACCTGGTTAAGTTTGGATAATGGCATTTTTGTCTGTATCATATTCAGTGCTTAGCTCATAATCACACAAAAACTCCTGATGAGCTGTAAATGAGCCTTCATGAATCCACAACCATAAAAACAAACTCCATCTTGCTGCTTCAACATTTTTATATGTGCCACCCTATGTGAGGGTGGTAGACTGGTGATGGAGCCCATGAGGGTCAAGTTCTTCATGTTAACTACCTCTGAGGGTCAGTAGCTGACATTAGGAGTCAGAAACTTAGCAAATATTTGCAAAAGTGTAAGCAATGCTGCTTTCTCAATTTGCATCCACTATTTGTAGGAACATACACACATATGATTTCCTCATGCAGAATGACTAAAGACCTATGCATGGAAGATCCACTCACATTTTAGCTGTCTTGGTAAGTCTTACACACCAGGTTAAGAAACCTTCTGCCCAGACGCTTATATACCAAAGCATCTAAAAGTACCTAAAATTATTACAAAAATCATAGTGCATTACAAGACATTTTGTTATCACACCGCAGACAGTGACTGCAGACACTGCAATACTGGCCAACCTGAACATCATGGAGCTTCTACTGCATAAGGCCAGTTAGGATTCACAAACTATGTGCCACTGCACATAGATCCTGTGAGTAGCTCAGCACACACCTGACACAAGCTCACAACTCCCAATTTAGTGCAAAGTAAAGCAGAAGAAGAAACATAGCAGGAGAAAAAGAAAAGTGCATCTTTGCAATAACCTATTGGTAGCAGGTGTAGGACTGCAGGCTAAACTTTTTCCTTCCAGAAGCAATTCAAATCTTCAGGTCAATAGAAAACTCTAAACTGGGTCCCTCAGTGCATTTTCTCTTGAAATTGAACAAGTGCCTGAGAAACACTGCAAAGGTCAAAGGGACAGAAGAGATGACTTGGTACATGAAGAAAGGAAGAAGCCAATGTGCACACCACACACACCCCATCTCTGTGAAGAGCAGAAGCAACAAGAGACTTGCTGGCCTCTTCCTGGAGACAGGGCTTTATCTATAGGGCTACACTCATGCATTTGCACAGCTATTCCTGCCTTTACTGGAAGCCATGCTATTCATCCCTCTTAAATGATGATGAAATTAAGTAACAACACTACTCTGCAGCAAGACTCTATCACTCCTAAGGCCCTAATCACAGGTGATTGAGTAAAGCTTCATTTTATATTTTACATTATGCCAGAATAACCCCTGTATGTCCCAAAATCACTTTTTAAGTGAATATAAAATCATAAATTTATCAAAAAAAATTTTATCAGGTCATCTATGATTCTATCTATCTCCCTACCAACAATTTCTTTAAGCTGGAAGAGTAGCAGTAAAACTAAACATCAGAAGGCTGACTGCACAGCAGTTGGAGACTGCCAAATTTATGGGCTGACCTTTGATATGCAAAATAGAAAGGGGGAAATACATGAAAAATTATAGGAAGTTGCAATGCATTGAGGCTGTCTCTACTGCAAGTGAAGCAGCACCTGAGTTCCCAGCCGTACGCCAGCCCACCCAAGTCAAGTAACCGTTTTGTCAATATCTCATGAGAAAATGTTTTGCAGGACTGAAGGTGCTCCAGTGCAAACACCTCAGTCAGGATGAATAGCATCCCTGCAGGGAAGGCTCCTCTTTGTAAAGGAAAAAGAAAGCAAAATTTTAATGCTGCTCTCATATTTAAATTGCTATCAAGAAAGAATACTTTGCATTTTTATAACTCCTAAATTATAGGAATTTCAAAACACTCTGCAGATATGAATAAATTCCATTTCTTACCTCTTGTGAAGCATGAGAACCTTATCCCCATTTTAACAAACAGAAGTTTAAGGTGCTGAGATTAAACAATTTACCACGGCTTACAAAGGAAGTCTAAGGGAGAGAGCACAAATGATACAACCCTCTCAACTCCTCTTCCTGCCTGCTCCACATGACTGCAGCTTTGCAGAGTAATTTTAAAATGTATCTCTATTTAAAAAAAAAACAAAAAACTTCTAAGTTTGTTCTCAGCATTAAAAGAAATATCCCTTTGACATAAAGGGGAATGCACAGCTTTAGCAAAAGGGGGGGATATGTCAGCATGTTCTCAAGGTCTTCCTTTCAGCAGTCTTCTCCCAGCTACACAGTTCATTTGTCTTCAAAATACTCTTCCAGCATAACTGACTCCAAACCACCCCATCTGCTAAACAACAAAATGTTCTGTTTCTTCTCAGTGGGAACACTGAAGCATAAAAGTCAAAGGTTATAAAAAGGTACCCAAGGACTCATTGTGAAATATGAAATTAGCTAGAGCTAAACAAACATTTTTTGTGTGTTTTGATGGTATAAGTGAAAAATACTTAAACAATTTTGTGTGTGTTATTTTAGGTTAATCTGGGTCTCTTTTTTCCTCTATTATTGTAGTGGGTGGGGAAAAAAAGGCAAAAAGAGAGAGTGTTCCTCACCTGAAATTAAATCCTACTATGTTTCAGATACTAGAACTTTTTTCAAAATAAAAAAGATAATTAATTAAAGAACATATGGGGTTGGGTGTTTGGTTTTTTTAATAAAAACTATTTTGTAAACAATATATTTTAAAACATTCCTGCCACCTTCACTCTAGTTTCCAGTCTGGGTGCAAAGATCCAACTTTCAGACACCACCTTCAAGGGCTGTGCTGACCAAGGAGGGTCACTGAGTAAAGAGGCTCCCATCACAGCCCAAAGGCCACCTGTGCTTAACCCACAATTTCCTTCTTAGGGGCTTACCCACTGGTGTCCAAATGAACTAGCCCCGTCGTGAGCTTTGATAACCTTTTGACACATTTTTTTGACATGCTTTCTGCATCAGGGAACCAAGTCAGCTACAATAAAAATCTATTTACAAACCTTCCTGTTGTATATGGCCAGATGGGAAAAAAGAGAAACTGGTGACACAGGGGCCTTCAGCTCCAGGGTTGTAGATGTTATGGTGTGGCCTAAACTAATCTGGAAATCACCCCTACTGCTCTAGTTGGATACTTTCCATTTCTTCTGAAAATAGTTAACACATGGATAAGCAAAAAGAGCTGAAGATAAGCCAAAGGGATCACACCCTTATCTACATCAATCTTCTCTTGGAAGAAATTGCAGGAAGTATAGATTTCCAAAAGTGAACCAAAAAGGCAGAAATACAGCCGAGATGTGCAACAGCCACATAAGCCAGAAAAGTTAAGTTGTTTAGTTACAAAAATAGTAAAAACAGATTGAAGGATTCAGTAGCTACGGAAGCAGGCTAGTCACAGGATTGCAGGGATGCTCCCCAAAAGTATTTTACTGGCCATTTCTCTAACAGCCAAGCAAGGCCATGTAGTCTGTGTGGCTTTTTATAACCTCGGTGAATATGCTTCAAAAATTTCAGCTGGATTTCACCCAGAGTTTATGTGCAATAATAATAATAAAAAACCTCCTTTCTTCTGAAGCTGCACATTAATTGTGAACCTCTTTAAGAAGGACATACAGAGCTGAAAGGTCAAGTTTCAACTGCATTAATCAAACACCAGGGTGACAGGGAGTAAGATAGAATAGTGAGTTTTGCTCCTAAATATCATCAAACACAAAGACATCATTTTCTTAGAAACAGATAAACCAGACTGCAGATTTCACTGTGTCTGAGGTAATATTCAGATAGATGAGTGGCTATGGATAAGGCTCAGAAATTAGATAGTTTGGATTCACTGAGGATTTTAAAAATACTGAAACAATAGAGAGAATATATATAGGGAATTATGTCCACACATTTAAAACAACATCTCTATTCATCCTCAAACAACAATTGTGCTGTAAATTTACTCAGGCCATAATGATCCGTGCTCACTGTATGAGCCTGGACAGACAAAACAAAAAAGCACGGTTTACTATTCCTCATACTGGAGCTTGTTTTCCATTAGTTTGGAGTATTGCACTGTCTAATATGTTATATTGCCCTGCATCCACTGCTATCCCTGTATCTGTTCCTGCCCAGGAACAGAAGGCAGACAGAATTTAGCCCTGGGGAAAGTGTTTCTGCATGGGATATAGAACTGACGAAACAATCCTTGAATTTGCAAGCTTGGTGGTCCCAGCATGATGCTGGTTTTTGCAGAAGGGAGACACAGGCAGCCATTTGTGAGATGCAGGTCAGCTGCTGGCCAAGACCCATTGCTGCTGCAGCAACCCTGCAGCCTCTAAGGAAGCACAGCCTGCCTGAGCTCAAGCCAGGACAGATCCAAGGGTGCTCTGATCTGCACCCACTGCTACAAAATCTCCCACTGCAGCCCATGAAAGCAAAGTGTAAAACACAACCTGAAACCCACTTGTCTATTCTCTAGTCTGATGTCCTTTCCCTTCTTCCTACAGGGGACACATTAACCCAGAAAGAGAATCCAGTGTGCTATTTCTTAAGAAAAGGCAGGATGAATGACACTGAATACTTCCAAAGGGTGGATAAACAGGACCTTAAACCCAAAACTGATGATCACCAACCAGCTGCTGGCCACAGCACTTCAAGCCATGGTGACAGCAGCTGAAATCCCAACACATGAGAACAAATAGACTTTTTTCTTTCGAGAAATTGCTCTTTCTCCACAGAGGCAGATACTTCAGTTCAGGTCCGAACAACATTTATCTTCAAGCTAACACAAAGAATCCCAACCAGCAAAGAAAGTTCATCAAGACGAGAGGATGTAGCACAGGTTTATAGAGACCCCAGCCCCGCAGAACCTACCCATTTCACAAGAACTGAAAGGAATGTTTCTTATTTCCACTAGTTAGTCTTAACAACGGTTTATTTCAGCTATTGCCCATCTAATGTGTCTGCCTCTTCTTTACTGCTTGGAAACCAAGCTGATCTTTGAGGTCAAAAGCAGTTGAAAAAACCTGTTTCTTACCCAGTCTATATTAGTGCTAAAGCTCCCCAAAACACAGCGAGTTCCCTCCTTGAGATAAGTGCTGGAGGCAGTAACTGAAATGTATTCTCTTACAAAACCAATTGAAAACTCTGTATCATTACCTTTCCAGAGAAAACCCTTAAATAGCATTACAGGTTATTAGAGATGAAGAGGTTTTAAAATCTCAGTGAACTTTCATCAGTTTTTCTCTTGATCTACTTGGCTCCAAGCCTACTTGAATGGTTAAGCTACCATAAGTCACTGTCATTCCTAGATACAGATACATTCAACTTGCATGAATAACCCAGTGTTACTTGTGTTGGAGATCATACTAACACGTCTATATTTATTTTTTTTTAAGTTATCTTCCATAAAAAACTAATCTTAGCATTTTCTACTCTTTTGAACACTATTGAAAAGAACTTTGATATGTTATTTGTTTTAAAAAACACACTGTCCAATTAGGCTTCATTTTTTAACGCAAGTTATATCCAAAGTTTTTGATAATGCAGTAAAAAAGAATGGAGTGAAACAGCCCAGCTTTAGAAAACATGCCTGGAAAGCACCTTTTACAGTTACATGGTGACCATATAATAGTATCTATAACTTCCTAGAGGTGAGGCATTTGTACTTTTCTTCAACCTAGATGGCAAGCTATTTCTTTGCAAGCCTAAATTATTTCACACTGTACAGGAATAATTCTGGGAAGTTCTATAGTCAGTATGGTACAGAATGAACAACATACCAATCCTTTTTTTCCCCCCCCTTAATGGAAAGGAAAAACATGCATTTAAGTGTTTCCTGATTCAGAGCCAATTTTACTAACGCAAGAAAAAGTGTAACTCAGAAAAACAAAGCATAATACATGTGGATTTGAAGCTTTTAAATGGAAATGTCAACTTCAAGACACATAGAGTCTAATGTACTTCCTGTGTACCAAATTATAGTACCTGAACTTCTCAAAACATGGCAGGAGTGGTTTTTTCTTGTCTGCTTAAATACATTTCAGGTCATTCTAAGTACTTAATGGCATGATATAACAGGCAAAAGAAGAAAATGCTATACAGATATTTTTAGAGTATAATTTATTTTTAAACTGCTTTTTTTAAGCAGGTAGTAGGACCAACTTCCCCCTTCCCCTTCACCACTTTTTTTTCCTGCTTCTCATTTTAAGGATACATTATAATTAAATATGTCATTTACATATGAGAGTAAACCAAGAATATTTAGGTAGGGAAGATACTGTTCTGACAGCTAGGTGCTCCTTTAAACATCTCACTTGTTTTCACTCTCCTAACTACAGCCTACAAAAAAGAAACATGAGAAAAAAAATGCCAATGCTATAATTAGTGAGAAAGGATTTAATCCTTCATGCATCTTTGACCTGTCCTGCAGGAGATGACATCAAGTGCATCTCAAGAACTGCATTGTGCCAGCAGTCCTCCTCGATGTCATGTGGATGTTGCTACCACTCACCACCACTCAGGAGGGCATCAGCACCTTGGAGGAGTGGGATCTTCATGCAAGTGGGAAGAAGATGATTTTCTGTGTAGCACACACTTTCCAGGGGCAGTGGGAGAGGTGGAAAAGGAAAGCAACGTTACTACTGCATTCTGCTCTTCTGATGGTTTATGCAAAGAGGAATGGAATTTTCTTTGCAAAATGGAAATAGACAGTGAACTGCAGGAATCATAGAATGGTTTTGGTTGGAAAAGATCTTTAAGATCATCAAGTCCGACCATTGATCCAGCCCTACTAAGTCCGCCACTAGACCATGTCCCTAAGCACAACATTTATCCATCTTTTAAACACCTCCAGGGATGGTGATTCAACCACCTTCCTGGGCAGCCTGTTTCAGTGCTTGACAACCCTTTTGATAAAGAAATTTTTCCTAATATCCAACCTAAACCTCCCTTGGTGCAACTTGAGGCCATTTCCCCTTGTCCTATCACTAGCTACCAGGGAGAAGAGACCAACCCTTACCTCTCTACAGTCTCCTTTCAGGTACTTGTAGAGAGTGATAAGGTCTCTCCAGCTGCCTATGGAATATTTTATCTATTTTTTTCATCCTGGTTGGGTGACCTATAACAAACTCCCATCAAAATCCCATGATCTCTACCTTGTTAGACCCCCTCTTGATCCTCATCCATAAACACTTGACCCTATTGTCACTATCGTTAAACTCTGGACAGTCAAAAGCACTCTCTGACATACAAGATCACTCCATCTCTCCTTCCTTGCCTTCATCTGAAGAACTTATACCCATTTCTTCCAGCACTCCAGTTGTGTTAATCGTCCCACCACATTTCCATGATAGCAACTATAAAATAGTTTCCCTGCTGCACAATGGCTTGCAGTTCCTCCTGTTTATTGCCCATGCTGCATGCGTTAGTGTAGATGCAGTTCAGTTGGGCTAATGGCTCTGTCACCTTCTTGTGGGGGAGAAGTCCTAATTCCTACCTGGCAATTCTCAGGAGCTTCCATGGTTCCTAACCCATCAAAAACCCTTGCATCTTTGTTGTTGTATGGATCTTCATCTCCTACCTCCACTGAGACAGCAGACTGAAGAATCTCACTAGTGCACCATGTCACAAACATCGGTGCTTCACGCACAGGTTCATCTCTAGTGAGTCTGGCTGTATGCCCTTCCCCCTTCAAAACTAGTTCAAAGCTCTATGAGCCCTGCTAACTCTTGACAGCAGTAAAGGCCTCTTGTCAGAGGCCAGAAAACATAATTAAGCCTCATGCAGCTGCCAATCATGTCCTCTGTGGACAAATATTTCAATTTAATCATGTTTTGTAAATGGGCAACAATGGCTTGGGGACTTTTTTTTTCTTCTTCTAAAACACCCAAATTTCTATAAAAATTCAGCTACAGAACTCAGAAACAGGTTTCCTAATGAATGCTACCAGTACCTCAAGTGCAGTTAAGAAAATAATAATTAAAGAAAAAATTAACCTGCTACATCTCACAAATTCAGATACTAAGACTTACTAGAAAAGGCTTTAATTTCAGATTAATGACATAAAATAAAGGTTTTCCAAAGTTATTTTGTGTGATCCCAGTAGGTAAGATGAAGCTACAGGGATGCACAAAAGAGCTGCTGAATGGGTTAAGAGAGTAGCTAAGAACATCCCCTGTCCACCATCCTGACTTGCCATAATATGCCCTTGCTTTAGGAGGAAGAAGACAAAATAAATCATGTGTGGTCGCATTGTTGATGTGATTTTAACCTCAGGATAAACATCTGGACCAATGCTCAGCATCGTTATTATTTGTTGCCATTATTATCCCAGAATCCACAGTTCTGGAGCAAAACTACAGCAATGCTAAAACAGTGTGTGCTGGGAAAATAAAAAGCCTGTCTCCTTCCCAAAAAACACAGATATATAAACAAAAGGACAGACATTATAAAAAAGATCTAAACAGCAACCAAAACAACTGCAGTGGCATAATAAAGATGAGAATGGTATATCTCCTCCCTTTCTATTGTCCTCTTTCAAATAATCATTTGCATCTTTTCATGTCTTTTCCTAGTACACAGAAAGGCATTTGTAGTTAAGGAGGGGCTTAGGAGGCCTTCTGAAATAGCACAGATTTTACTGTAACTTCCACCACTGAGAAAGAGCCTATTAACCACATCTGTAGGCAAAACCTCTTGAGAAACACCTGAATCCTGAAAGGATGAATGTGATTTGACTCAAACACCAAGAAGGGAATGTGTCCATTCCCTCTCTCAAAAACTGAAACTCAAGATATAAACTCAAATTAGACACTCTTATACCAGACATCTTCCTCAGTTTCTCTCAATGTTCATTAGACAAACTTTTGCTACATTTTTCAAATTGAAAGCTGAACAGCCCTTCTGCAGAATTGCTTCTGCAGACCATAACTACTGAGTGTTTACAACGTGTCGTAACTTTAGCCCACGATCTCCATTAGGTTTAAAATGTAATCTAATGCAATAGTAAAATCTGCTTTTATATTTTATCTATGTGATTATCATCAAAACTAAAGAGAAACTGGAGCCAAAGCCCTGTGGAAAAGAAAAGAGAGAAAAAAAAAAAGCACCTGTAAGCCTTCCTTTGAAAAACGGTTCCATTTATTCACAAGAATTGAACAGGACCAATTGTCAAGTTCATTGTCAACGATGTTGCTTTCCTCTCAGCAGGTCCAGCACAGGAATGCAGCTGCAATGCAGCCCTTAAGTCAACTGCAGTTCAACAGGATTCAACCTGGCAATCCAGGTACTAATATAAATTTCTTTCACTATTATAAAATTTCTGCATCACTGACTTCCTGGGGTTTTTTTTAAGAATAAAAACCCTCAACAAACAAAAAGCCATTCACTTCTGTCCTTTTAGTTATTTCACCTACACATTAAACACGCATCTTTTCTCAGTGCAACAAGTGGTACACTAAAAAGTTTGAATTGGCAACTTAGTTTTGTCAAGTTTTTCTGTGAAAAAGGGATTACTGTAATCGTTAACCACAGGACCCGCCACTGTCTCTGAAAGAATGTCGATGTGTCTTCATCAACACAGCTCAGAGTGAAGGAAAGTATTCAAATGTCTGTTTTATTTAGACATGTGCAGTTCTCACGCTATTAAAAATGAAGAATGACTGATTTCAGAACTTTCACAAAAATTGCAATTGGGGTAAAATGGGAAGGGAAGATAAATACTGATCTTTGAGACACAGGCAACTAGGAACCACATCAGTGAATGACTTGTGAGTCACAGCATGCCTTAAAAAGGACACAGGCAACTAGGAACCACATCAGTGAATACAGCATGCCTTAAAAAAGAAGAACAAGGGCTTCAGCTTTCCCTGCTGAAGGATGATTGTAAACACACAGGCACAGCAACTTGACACCCAACATAATGATCTGGTAAGCATGTAGTGATAGATTTTTCAAGCAGATTTATGACAGATGACCTATTACACTCCCTCTTACTTAAGCAGTACAACCCAAGCTCGAAAAAGGTTACACGGGTCATCTAGCAGGCTTTATTTCTTATATAGAAGCTCTAAAATAATGTCCTTGAGATTGACATTTATTTCTTTAAAAAGTTTTCTAGCTGGTGTTCCTGTGACACTACTTGTGTGCTGACTCCAACAGTTTTGAGCAATACCACCTCCATGACACAGATTACAGAACGTACGTCTACTTCAAGCAATGTGTCTTCAAGCAAGATGGGTATCCCCCCTACGCTGCACCTCAGAAGTGGTCTTTCCCCGTATAGTCTATGCTTGCCAATCATATTCCAAAAACTGCTTACCAAGGCGACTGAGAGCCAAGTTACTGTGATCCCATACAGATGTGTTACGCATGTAAATCTGCAGTAGCAAACGAAAAGGCCAGGATAAAGCTCCTTTGCTGTCTAATCTTGTTGACATTTGAATCGTTGCTGCTGATGGTGCTTGCATGGGTCACCAAGGCAGCCCATGGGAAGGTGTATCGCCTAACTCACAGAGAGAGATCTCATGTGCTTAGCTCCTGCCTGAGTAGGACATCAGTGTGAAAGGACATCCGCTCTGAGCTGTGGTTATCACTTCACAGAAAGTCTGGCATCAAACAACCCCCCCAGTTACCCAACAGGGAGCCTACAGGGAAACACTGCTATTCGCAGCCTCTGCCCCGGATAGAAATGGGCTCATCTGTGCTGCTGAAATGAGGTAGCTATTACCACTACATCAATACAGCGCAATCTCATTTCAAACCACATTATTTCTCCTGTTCAACAGAAAAGTCTAAAAGGGAAAACAGGAGAGCATGAACTAAGCAGTATTGACAGGTTCAAGTTAATAAACAAAGTTTTATGAGTATTGTAAATCAGAGTCATTCAGACTTTGAAGAGTTCTGACAAATATTTCAGCCCTCCAAAAAGAATGCTTGAAGAGATTAGTCAGGCAAAACATCTTTGCGAGTCCTGAATACAAACTGATCATTATATACAGCGGCAGGGGGGTGTCTTCCTGTGTTCATAAACACACACTTCCACTGATATTAATGGAGAGAGTAACAGTCTCATTAGTGTTGGATATTTATCTTTTTTTTTTTTTTGAGTCTGGGGATTTCTTGGATAAATTTAATTAAACTGTGCCTGTGTTTTCATGCTTTGAGAGCTTGGCATGGGTGGTTGAAATGTGCATGCTTACTTGACAGTCTGTTCCATTTGCTTAACAGTCTTGGAGGGAGGAAATAAAAAAGGGGAGAAAGAAAGCATGTCCTCCAAGTCACTTTGACTAAAACCTGCATTTCTGCTTCACTCAATATTTACATAAAATCATTAAACTTGCTTGTCTGATTATAAAAGGAGAGAAACTGATTTTAATTCCAATAACCTGGTCACTCCACATTAGCACATAAAAAGGACATGATGACACCATTTTTCCGTTTCTTTTATGTTTTGCAATGTAAAGTAGGTTACATATCATTGCATGGGGCTGTGACACATCAGTACCAGCCTAGAAGCTGAAAGCATAATATGACCTTGGCAAGCAGGTAAGAATAGAAAACACAGTTTTTAATTCGTTGTTATCTAATTGCCGACTCTTTTTCTGGAAGAGCCATTACTTCTCTTGTTTGTCAGGTTTTTTCACTGTGAACTCCGAAGCGGGTAATCTCATGTCTGAAGTGCTTATTTGGGCCTAAAAATTGAAGATAAAATCTAGGTCCTACTGTAGTTGAAGGGAGTTTTGTCACTGACTTCAAAAGTGTTATAATTTCACCTTGTGAAATTTAAAATCCTTTGCCTGGTGAATCTTGCATATGTTTTTCCATGAATACCCAATTCTGTCAGCGCTGAAATACGAAGTATAAGGGGATGCTGCAGGAAAAGTACAGGAGAAAAATGGAGCACTCCATTTAGATGGAAACAGATCTGTGTGGAGGACTTGAGTAAGAGGCCAAATTTGGGGAGTCTAAAAAAGAAATAAGAGACAAAATAGAAAGGCAGTAACAACAGCAGTTTACTTGACTATCAACTTCATGTATGCATTGTAAGCACACTGCATATGAAGAGCTATACAATTTCATGAGCTGGTAAATTCTGCTACAAAAATCTTTAAATATGGATTGTGGTTAAGATCCTTCTCATCACTGAAAGCCATACAGAACATAGAAAAACAGTTTTAATTACTGCCACCTTTCTGTTTCTCCTATATTTTTCAGGGAAAACAATACTGCAATAATATTTTTTGACAATTTACCTCACTTAATATGATGAGCAAATCTTTTCAATGCACAATCTGCATTGAATTTACAGTCTGCTGTAAATTTTCACCTAGAAAGAGGCTCTGGGAAGAAAACCCACATGAGCAAAAATTCACTGAGCAAGAAACAGAACTATACTTTCATGCAAAAAAACCAAAAGTACTCAACCCAGATGTGCTACACCAGAGTTTAAGCCATTCTTTCACTTTATAGTATTTGAACCAGTTTCCCATCTATTTTGCATTAACTATGGTAAAAGCAAAATAATACTCTTATAGCCATATTCATTAACATGCAGACTGTAGACTCAAAGGGAGAATCAAGAGTGGAAAGCAAACTAACTCCACATTCAACACAAATAATTTACATTTACGGGGACTGCAAAGCAAGTTACCTAGTTTTGCCCTGATTTCATTTATGTTAACCAGTTTAGCAACTTTAGCATGAGGTCAACCAAATTCTGTATGAAAGTAGCATATATGACAGGCTAAGGGGCTCAATTCCTTCCATCTGTCCTCAAATTCTGACAAACTATTATGTTCACACATTCCAATGGCAAGACCTTTTTTGTGAGCCAGCACACACTTCTGCCCATATAGATAACTAAGCACCTACAGCACACTATCTGCAAACACAGAATAAAAGTGTGCAAACAAATGTTTGTATTGCATTCTCACAGATGCAAATTATCATCACCTCCTCTTTAACCTTGTGGCAAGGAACAAGGACACCCTTGTGGAGCTCCTCTCCAGAAGTGCAGGCAATCTTGATCTCCAGGCACAAACATTGCACAGATCAGCTTTCTCTGGGTATGCTCATGTCAAACTCAGACATTTCTCAGTTACCTGTGCAACTTTTAACCAGCACCATCCCACCACAACTATCTGCCCTGTAGAGAGGTGCTGCACTCACTATCCATTCATCTCCGCCTTGCTGCAATTAATGCTAAGCTCCAAATTGGATTAGCCATGTAAGGCAGCTCCGTAAACAAGTTAATAGGATCTCTCTGCTAACAACACTGTTACCAATATCCAATTACTGTAACCAGGTATTAATCTAATGCTGTTAATCTGTCAGAATCTAAAATGTAAAGCACACTGCTGTAACATTTTAATACAATTACAAAGTATTTTTTCCCCTTGACTAAAATATGTGTGCTCATTAACATTTTATTTTGATATTGCAGCAATGGATATGTAGAAAACAAACAAACAAAAAACCCAAATCAGCTCAGGGCCTGGGACTTCCATTACTGCATTAGTCAAACAGTGATTTTGACTCTTTTCTTTTTGCCTCTGTTAGGGAGAATAAGAACAATGTGTCCAATCCAGTTCTTTGAATAAATGAGAAGAAGTTTCTAATAATTCTTCAAAAATCCTTTAAAAACTATTAATAAAAATAATGATTACTATCAGAATCCACTGTGGAATAATAAGGAGAAAACCTGCTCTTTATTTAACACTTTTCTCTCCTAGCTCCTTCTACCCAAATGTTAAATATAGTCTATCAAAAAATAAAAAAAAGGCAAATTACTAAAAAGAGAGCTAACAGTTCATTTAGAATAGACCATAAATTGTATCAGCCAACTGATTGGTTTTGATCTGTATAAGAAAGGCACTAACCCAATAATTATGATTTCTGTCTGTTCACTTTTAGCATAGCAAGTCACGAGCTTGCTAAGTGCTTACACCATCTTGGGTACAGAAAGCTATTGTAGTACATCAAGATACAGCAAGATGAGGACAAAATTTAAAAAAAAACACTAAAATTTGCATTCTGGACAGCACAATTATCTCTCAAAACCTCATTATTTTATGAATATCCTTCCCACTTTAAAAAATAGAAAAGAAAAAAAAAACCTAAAAAGGTAACAATGGCTAACTTATCACAAATTTCATGTTTTGGAATGAATACTAATTCAATTCCTGCTCCCAGTCAAACGTGCTCAGCTCAGCTCCAGGAAAGGCAAGGAGATAGACAGACTCTGTTGGGAGCAGTAGCTATGGGCTCATCTCACATTGTCTATGGGCTTCATTCTCAGGACCTCTGAGGGGAACCCATCCCTCCTCACTGCAGCGAGGAGCTACCTGTGTGTGCCCACCAGGCTGGTGGGGATGGCCAGGACCCCACTGCCACCCTGCTGCCCCTGAGGCAGCAGTGCTACTGCCAGCTGGTGCTGGGGATGTGGAGAGGCAGATGCAAGAGAAACTGGTCTCAGCTATATGCAAGTCAGATCACAGCATGAGGTTTACACACCGTAGTATGGGTAAGGGATTCAGCTTGCCCTGAAGCACAAACAGCTTTTAACTTAGTGTAGGATCAAAAGACTGATCTTTTCAAGAGCCTGAGGGATAAAGAAGACATTAATTAGGGGTACAGCAATAGATATCACCTTAGCTATGTCTTGAGTTTTCTGTTAACTTTAAACATGAGAAAGAAGCCTAGCAGAAAACAGAAACTAGACTGCAATTACTAAAGAATAAAACAATGCCATGCAGCTGGTGTACAAGCCAGAAATCTGAGGCACAAAATCAAATGCAGGCAGAAAGAGATATCGAGGGCATAAAGAAACCACAAAAAGTAAAAAGAACTAACATAAGTAACATCAACTTCAAAAACATGTAAGACAGAGAAGGAAAACAGCATATTAGGGGGTATGTAGAAAAGCTTCCAGGCCACCTAATCAATCTAATGTAGATACCTTTGCTGGACACTTAAAGAACCAACAAGCACTCTCATGGAGAAAGGGCAAAGCAGTGAAAAATAAAGATCTTTACAAGCCAAGGCTTTTGAAGACTTACAGACCAGTTACACGAAGGAGCAAAATCACATGGCAACTATACAAGCCAACATAGATTCAGAAGTTGCAGAGTTACATTCTCAGTGTGGTGAGGCACAACTAGTATTTCCTGGCTGCCAATTGACTTACTGAATGTAGCTTTAGTGCTTCTTGACCTGAGTAAGTGTATTCAATAAGGCCCAAACCTGTGCTCCAACACACAGCACTGATATGTCTTACAGCTCATTTTACGGAAAGCAACTCTACTCATGTCTACATCATATTTCCCTTAAGAAAAATCAGTAATTTGAGAAAGACTTCAAAATCAGTAACATAACAGACATACCATTCATCAGCTTAAGTACTGTTAAAATGACAGATAATGGTACACACTAGCAAATTCTCAAAGAAGTAGTCCTAACTTTCTCTTCCATGGGAGAAACTGGCTAAGATTAAAAAAACTGTAAATAAAACCTTATTACATCATTACAAGTCTGAAGTACAAATTATCAGCGGTCCATCAATTCCTCCTCCTACAACACAGGCTGTAAAAAAGCACTCCCTTGCTGGTCTTCCTGAGAAGCCCCTACCTCACACACACACCTTCCCCAGCTGTCTCCCACTTATCATGTTGGCAGCCCTGGACCACAACAAAGGTGCTGATGGAGCAATGGGAGAATAGGGGCTCAGCAAGCAGCCTGCCCACATACTTATTCACCACAAGGTCTGCGTACAGTGTTACCTACACACTGCCCAAAAATTTTACTACCCGTGGTGCCACAACATAGTTTGGACTCAGGTGCTATTGCCTCTCCCCAGCATTCATTCTTGCTTTTTTACTCCTGCATGTGATCCCCGTAATCTCTGCTTCTTTTACCCGAAGTAGTACCTTGTCAGACACAGCCCACATTCAACTTAATTTTATTGAGAGTAGGTGATTTACTACTCTAGCAGAGATGTGACGAATTCTGGGGAAGCACTCACTCAGAGACATGCAAATACACAATCCTGGCTGTTCAGCTGCTGGTCAAAATGCACTTGGAAAGTTGGGGTTCCTGAAGACCATGAAGTTTTGCAGCTTCAGCTTAGCAAATGGCAAGACAAGTCCTGGTGGCAGCTCCTGGTCTTAGACCTTTTATAGTCCCCTGGCTGTCAGACCAAGTCCCTGCTGGAAGCTCCTGCAGTTGCAGAGTCTCACTGGGGCCATCACATTTGCATACAGGGCAGTAAATACAGAAAATGTGTTACAAACCACAGAAACATTTTTTTATCAAGTATAAAAATATATCTCGTTAAGTGCAAGCAAAGTGTACTGGCCTTGCAAAGGGACTACTTAACCTTGAAAGAGGTTCTACATTCAGCAGCACTGCATGGATTTACCCATCCACTGAGAGAATAAACAAAAAACTTAATACAAAAGAGAACATGTATAAAAAGGTAAGTCCCTTTGCAGTGACACTGGGATATTTTACTCAGAGCACAGTCAGATTACATAAATAAAACTATTTTTTATTCTTCTTACTGGACAAGTACACAATATTCAAAGCACAGCTATGAAACACTTTTATACTGGCCACCTTTATTTACTGTGGGCAATACAAACTGGCACTATTCGAAAAGAGAGCACTTAGCCACACTAAAAGATCCCTCAAGATCTTTTCAGATTTACTTCTGCACTAGAGGCTGTTTTCATGGAAGGGCAGATAACAAAGAAAAAGAACATAAATACAAACCATGTCTGTCTTGACCTTTACAGGAAGTTGAAAAATAAAGCATTCTTCAGAAAGACTGACAGTCTGAAAGACTATCTAACTATGCCTAACAAAAATAAAGTTACTAGGCTCCCCTCCTTCTATTTTTCAGTCCTTGCATCAAAATGTTGAGCCATTACACATTACATTACAAAACATGAGCCATGCACTCAGAATACATTTGTTATATTATTTATTCATGCTCAGATGTGTGTGGCACCATGATGAGCCATGATCACACAGCTGAACTCAGATTCAGCAGTCCAGAGAGTGCAGGACATAGTCAGGAACATTTACAGTTATGGTGGAAGAGATGATGGCTGATTTCCCAGTCCTGACCACTGGTAGCCAAATACTCATGGTATTACGTCCCAGTGCCAGTTTATATCCTGAGGGATCTCAACCTCCAGCTACCACTCCAGAAGGGCATGACAGTTTTGTTAGTTCTATGTTATTACCTCCCTTTGTACCTTAGGCAGTCTGAGACTTTCTCTGAAGCATTTATAATCTGGGATGTAGCTCCTCCTCCTCTTATTTCCAGACTAAAGTCCACCCTCAGTCACAAGCAGCAAGAAGCTTTTTCTGCAGTCTCATCCTGCACTAGAGTGAAAAAAGATGACAAGGTCAGCATAAAACCTTGCTCTCATATGTAGATTTTGGAAAGAAAAAAGATGAAAAAGACTGTTACTCATTAAATGGGTCACCAGTATACCTCAGCTTTTTTATTTTTATCTTTTTCAAACCATATGCCAGTCTGGAAGATAACAGCACTTATGTGAAGTTTGGATCAGGGAACAACCCTCACATAGTCACTGCCTCTTAACTCCATCCTGCAGACCTCTTCCAGGATCCCTCACCTAGCTTCAGCTCATTCATAATATAAGGTGGTCCAGAAATGGATTCATTGCTGCTCCCAGTCCATCAGGTGCTGGTGTGGGTTACCTAACAGAGATTATTGACCCATTCAGGGTGGAAGAAAAGGTATGGTCCAGATGAACTCTTGTAGCTCACTGTGGATTCCTCTTCACTAACCTACATCTCTAGAGAAGAGCTGATGAAGATGTTTTGGCAGCTTCTGGTCCACAGATAGACTGAGGCACACTCTCCCCAGAAAGAGGCTTTCACCAAACACATGACATTTTTAAGGGTGTCTAAGAACCTGTTTAAGGGAAGCTTGCAATTGTGCATATGTGGAAGATGTTTGACTGCTTCTCTTACAACACATTCCTCCACTCTAAGTATGGCTGTGCTTCCTCTCCCTCTCTCTTCTCCTCCCAAAGATGTGCTTATTCCACATTTCAGACTGCAGCCTCTTTGTCAAAGCCTTTCTGTATCTTCTCTGCAAGACAATTACCTCCTTGAACAGTTATTACTTCAGAATAGACCTTGTTGACCTTCCACGTGGCTTTGTGGATAGCTCTGTTAAAACTATGTTGCATGTACACGCTGCATATTGAAAGGAAGACATAGGTCTTCCCTCTGAGCTTTGAGCAGAGGAGCTTCCCAAAGAAGCACGCCATACATGGAAGCATCCCAGCAGCAGTGGGAGATGGATGGTGTGGGCCATGCCATATGTCCTTTAGAGAGATGTGTTGACAGAATCGGGTCATTCCAAGTGGGTCCCTTTGAGGTGCAAGTCATCCAAACTGTCTGCACACACTTTAGAGGGAAGGTGCTCCTGAGGTTTCACCCACATGTGCCAGATGGGGCACCGTACCAGCACCGCTAGGCACTAGCCAGGGAACCTGGATCCCGGGGGAAGCCTATCAGTGAGTGCAGTACAGATGCACCTACGAACACCAGAAGTCGAAGTAGACACATTTTCAAGATTGATGGATGGTGATGACTGAAAAGAATCCATAGCTGCTTTTAAAGAATTTCATAATAATGATAACTGCACAGCAGAAATAACCAAAGGGCTTTTTCTTGGTCATTTTCCCAAGATGGTGATTACAAGCATGAGAAAGACTCTACTGTCCAATAACGGCAGAGGTTCACCAACTATACATGCTATTTTTTTAAATGATTCTTCAAAGGCTTTAGTCAATACATGTTCTAAGCTGACAATGTAGCAGTTAAGATTGCAAAGGGGCATTTTTTATGCTCCTGTGTGCCCTGAAACATTTCAGTTAGCCTATACATCTTTAATAGAAATACAGTAAAATTCATGGTACAATATGATTTACAGATGGGAAGTGTGTAACTCTGATGTCCAATGCTTACAGTAGAGAAAAACAAAAAGTTCAGTTTTCTAGTGGCTTGCTGTCTAATATAATGAATTCATCACTTCTGGGATAAAATATGGAAGTTCTCTTCTGTAACAAAATAGCAGTATTCATATAGCACAGTATGCAATGGGAACTACAGAAGAAACTCATCTATCCAAACATTGCATGGGTTTATTGAGACTGATTTATCAGTTTTAATTCATCTAAGCTCAAAAACATCCAAGCTCTCACAACATATGACAAATTACTTTCATTTGACTCCAAAAGAAAACATTAATTCAGGTCAGTTTTTCTTGAGATTTGTCAGAATAGTTTTATGACCTCATCAAGATTCTAGGATTCATTCAAAATTAAGTTAAGAAGAAATCCCTGAACACAGGTGCATTGTTCAAGTCATACCACAATTTCAAGAAAACCGTTTAAATTACTCATACTGAAATTTGTCAAAGATGTTAAATTTAACATACTTTTTCTTGCCAACCACAGGGTTTAAAATGGCCTGCTCAGTTCTTTTGCTTGACCTCTCACTATAAGCACAACAGCACAAATAACATAGTACTTTTAAGCCCCATTACAGTATAAAATAAAAAAGGAAGAGCACACCTCACATTATTTCCAGCAGTGCCTATGTTGATACCAAAAGTCACAGCTAAACCTTGTTAAGCTTATGAAATCCTATAGAAGCACTACACAGATTAGTAGTAGTAAATACAGTTATTCTGTATTCCATCTACCCTGAAGTACTTTGATTTAGTTAGATTAACTCAGGTCTGATAACAGCAAAACTTCAGGTCATTTTGCTGGTTATACATGGTTCCTGCCTAAGGTTTAAAGAGGTATTAAAGATTTGTCATACAAGCTGCAGTTCTTTTGCTGCTTTTACTCAGATACCAGTTCCTAGGTGTCTCTAGGTCGCCAATCCAGATATGTACACAGAATTTAATTCATTAATTAACTACAGATTTTAACATAAGAACTCTTGCACACAAGAGTGAATCAAAATTATTTCCCCCCCCCCAGAGAACTTCATACTACTCGTCTACCACTTGAGATGGCAATTACCCTCAGGAATAATGAGACAAAAAGGTAAGTCATTTCAGTTCAGCAGACAATTCATATTACATGGAACAGTAACTCATACTTCAGCACATATGAAATCTCTTACCTCTGGGGTTTTCCTCCCCGCTTTTTTCCAGCTAAACACAGGATACAGACTATGAAAAATGTAAGTCAAACCTGTTCTTTTAAGCTCAAGTATTCACAATTCAACTATAAAATTTACAGTATGGAGAACTTTCCTGTAAGACATTTAACATTATTGATGCCAAATGTGCAAGCTAAATATAACAATGCTGTGTTCA
>NW_010194381.1:79470-102747 GCF_000695765.1 Mesitornis unicolor | reverse complement strand
ATATAAATATATATATATATACATGCACATAATACATATAAAATGAAAAAAGTCCCACCCCTGTGTAGTTGACTTTGGGGTCAACTCAGTTCATGTCTTACTGTGCTAGAGGCAGCACTCCCAAAGGAGTAAAGGAGAGGAGACACAATTTGTGGCCTTAAGCATGCATAGTGAGGCTATTTTCACAAACTTCACCTCATTTTCAGCACTCAACCTGTGCACAAAATGAAGATGGTATGCCCTTCTTTTGTGTGGGGAAAGGCATGGACAATGCATGGTAACACAGATACTAGCAAAGCTTTTCCTACAGCTTGTTCAAGAAGCAGGGAAACCACTGGCTATGCTTATGGATCGTCCTGAGATACGCAAAGTATTGCTGCCTCCATTTTACAGATGAAGGCCCTGAGACAGAGGTGTGATACGCTTCTTAAAATAGCACAACGAGTTAGTGACAAAGCCAGGTTTAGGAGGCCCTTCTTCAGTGCCTTGGCCCTGAAGATCATGGCTTTCCTGGTTCCTACAGATCCATGGTTTATTAATTATTCTATTTTTGCCAAATAATGTTTATGGAAGCTAAAATGTCTCCAAGTTACTACTATCATAAGATATATATGAAAACCTAGACACAGGGGAACCAGTTCTATGGGCTATTTTGATTTCAGTGAAATAAAGACATTAATAAAAGAATTTCAGGGCTATATCAGAAATTCCTTTCTTAAGAAGAAGAGGAAAAAGACCAATATTAACACATGGAAACATAGTCTTTTATTTTTAGAAGAATGGTAATATTTCTCTGCAAGTAACACCTGATTAAGCAAACTTATTGAATAAGGTCCATTATGTCTGCTTGAAAAAGCTATAAGTTGAGACATTTTAAGATAATCAGATTGTAAAAGTGCACTAAATTCTCACCATTAAGCTACCTCACCTTCATTGAATTCTGAATTCTCATTACAGCTAATCATATTTCCATGCAAAGTAAAAATAATTCAGGTACTTGAAACTGGGGTATATTCTGTTTTCTATACTCACGTACATTTTCTACTAGCAGTAATGGCAGTTAGACACAAGTGGCAAATATACGTATGTGTGTGTGTGTATATATATATACACACGCACAAAAATCTAAATATATATGTATATATCCCAAGGTATTTGCAGGGTGACAGGTACAGCAGTCATTTTGGTGAACAGATAAACAGGAAAGAAACCTGTGTATTCCATACACTGGTTTATCTTTACACTGGAGATTTTTGGACAGAGCAGTTATTTATCACCAATTGGTGGCACAGCTTCACTGAGGATGAGATTCATTGCATTTAACTCAGGCCACCAAATGTTAGATGCCTAAATGTAAACTAGCCATTAAGAAACGTCTTTCTTTTCACCATTAGGGAAGCTGACACAGTGGTTTTAGGAGGGGTTAGGTATGTCTGTCTCCCTTCAAAACAGCTTAAAATTTGAAATAAAAATTAGGTGACGCACACGGTCACCTAGATGAAAGAAAATTTAACAGTTTTTATATGGCTGCATCTTCATGTGAAGCAATGAAAGTAAAAATTATTTCAGTCTCCAATTTCCAAGTGAAAATTAAGAATTCTGGGGTTTTTTCTCATTTCAAAAGATTGATACAGGAGAGAGAGATATATATTACTTGACAAAGTCAAGAGAAGAGATGTGTACATGTAAGTGTTTTTGCTGTGTAAACTCTTTGCCAAGGTCTGCCCTGGCCTGGAGTTAGTCAAGCAATTACTTGAAAATAGGATATATTATTAACCTCCATTTTGTGAACCAAATCATTTAAGTCATCTTATCTAAAGAAAGTCAGATACAATATTCTTGGCTGCTTACAGATTTTTTATTTCTTTGTCTCATGTGATTGGTCAGTGAAACTTTTCCTAAAGGAGAGATTCTTGAGGCTAAACCCCAGATTTACTGAACTTCAAAGACATGATCTCAGTGTAAAAATTAATCCTCATTTCTACTGCATTGATGATATTTTTGATATTTTTCTGCTGGTTTCTCCACTAAAGTCAGAAGCTTGGTCCTTCCATGGGATCCATAATTTATCTGCTGAATGAATCTCATAATTGTCTTAAGACTTCCTGAAGTTTATATTTATTTTGAGTGTTGAACTCCTTGGTTATATTTTAGTGTGGGATGTAGTTGAGCAATTCATTTCAGCTGTCTCTGAAGATTTGACATTCACATGACACTCATTCCCGTGTTTATTGTTTGTGGGAAACCTAAGCTTCGCAAATGGGTTTTTAGCACTTTCAGAAAGGCTAACAGAATAAAAACCACTGTGGTCTTACAGGCTGCTTTCAGGGGTGAAACTCCAAATCGAAGTTGTAAAGAAGACCATCTCTCTTGGTGGTGTGCTTTTATAGTGCGTCCTACTGTAAATAGACCTGCACTCTATAGCCTTACAACTTCCATGGTGAAGCTGACACATTTATTTTTTGGCTAGAAAGAAACATTTTTACCACTGAAATGAAGCCTTCCTGTCCTGCAGCATGGCTGAAAAGATCGCCAAGCTGGTTAAAACCAAAACAACACAATGAAATGAAACAGCGTGCAGCTGCCTCCTCAGGAATATCCCTGCAAGGCAGACAAATGGATACATTTATTTTCCCAGATTTATTTGCTAATGTAAAGATCCCAGTGCAAGCATTAGCACTTCAAATCATGATATAGTTCTGGGGCAATCTTGGGAGGACTTGAATTGCATTAAAACAAATTAGTAATTGGAGATTGCAGTAACGGTAGATGTAATCTTATTCCCATGTATTTCATGATGCTGCGCAAAAGAAACCAGTCCTCAGACAAATGTTTCATAGCTAAGCATCACCTTGATACATGAGTAAACTGAGCAAAATACACAGAAATTATCTTGATCTTATTTTAAGTTTGCACCTCTATTGACCAAATAGTACAAGTAGCACTTTCATATTTTCAAATGCTTTAGAAGTAGTAGATGAAATAACTGCATGCTATTTAGCAGAAGAAAACACCATATTTATGAATTTAGAAAGAGGAAACAGGACATTTTCCTCTGCTATTAAAGATCTAGCTTGCATTTGCATGTCCAGCTGGCACTGAGTGATCGTACCCTTAGTGTGTGGTGTTGCACCCCTGCTGGAGCCAGAGAAAGGGACTCTGTTGCTCAGCAGACCACAAGCCAGAGCACAGCCAAAGGCACAGCACTCTCCCCACCTCCCCATAGCCATTTTAGGCTGCCTGTCACCACCCCTTCAGTCCTTACTACATATGGTGTAGGCTTGGAATGACCCTGGCTTGACTTTGCTGCCTGAATTTGGCAAGGTGCAATCAACGTAAGGTGGTGTGTGTTACAGGCTGGTCGCTGGGGCAACTGAGCAAAGCCATTTCACACTGCAGGCAGGATGGGCATGGCTTTTCTGTCAGGGGGGAAGGTGAAAACAGGCTTCCTCTGCATAAGTACTGGAGCTCAGTGAATGTCCGTGCCATAGCCTGGGCTTGTGTCCGTATGCTCTGGGCTTAAGCAGACTCATTATAACGTAGATTTAGCCAATAAAACCAAAGTCCCTCCAGAAAACATGTTACAGAGGCTCTGAAACCTGCATATAAAACCACAGCAGATATTTCACCATACTTTCAAAATGTACCATCCTTAAACAATGGGAGGCTGAAGGCAGGATGGTTTTGTCACTGCCACGTGAGTGAGAAGGGCAGCTGAGACCTCCAGTGAAAAGTGGACAGCCTGAATCACTCTCCCCAGCAGGGCAGAGCACTTCAGCCAATGTCTCTGATTAGATTCTGATGCTTTATTTTGGACAGTTTATATCTTTAACTCTACATTGTATGCTCTACATAGGCTAGACATTGCCTAAGCTATACCAGTTTTTTCATGTTGCTGTGTGGCCTGTGACACTGCAATCTCTGAGATGTCGCATGGTACAACCTAAACCTCTGCCTCCTGTCCTCTCTGTAAAGCTTTCCAAGCCACTTACAAAAAGGGACAGCACCAGGCCTTTCACCTAAAATACAAAATAGGAATTAGGGTCTCAGTCATATTTTCATAACCATAATATATACAGAAAATCAGCAACAGAAAAGTAGTGTCCGTGTACTGAGAAACAGCATGACCGCATGTGGAATGTACCACTCAATTAATGAAGCCTGAAGAAATAAAATTGGGTTTTCTTTGATGAAGAAATCTCAGTATTTAAAAAAGTCCTCTTTGAAACTAACCTCAACTTTGTTTTGCAAGAACTGGTCTGTGTAGCATTTTAGGTTCGATTAGGAAACTACCCTCTGAATACTGCAGTCAAAAACCAACAAGAACAAGGCATTTTTGGTTTTGATAGTTTGAGGAAGACTTTCTGAACAAATAGCAGGAGCGTGCATCTAGTCCCAGCTGCTGACTAATCTGCATTACAGTGATGATTTAAGCATGCAGATAGACAGTCAAGAAGCATAGTTTTTCTCTGACATGGGAACAAACAATTATACAATAAAATACATACTTGAGAAAAATACAGATTTTGTTTTTTACAGGTCTTTTTCACAGATTAGACAGTTCATGTGGTGTGTTTGTGAAATCACATAGAGATTTAATAAACTTTGTTAATCCAGATAAATTCTTTGGCTTACACGAGGAGTGTCAGAGCTCAGTCCTTGTTCAAATGCATCTTGACAAATCCACTTCACCATTTTTGTCCTTCATTTCAAAACCTTGCAGAATGTCTTACCTCACCTAGACTAATAACATGTAAACAATGTTTAACTAGAAGTGCAAAAAAAGCAAGCCAGTGACTGAACACCAGGCTCCAGCAGAAGGGCGAGGGAGTGCAGAAGTTTAGCCAGCTGTTTCCATGAAATCCAGGAAGAAGGCAGAATGCCACTTGACAATTTTTAATTCTTCTGAAGAAACAGTTGGAGATCATATGCTCTCTAGCAGTTAGAATAGCAAAATAAGTACTCCTTTTGCCAGAAGCAGTAGGAAAACACTTTTTTGTTCCTTCTGTACTTTGTACCATGGTTCCTAAAATCACATACTGATATCACAGCCGTGTTCAACCTGTGAGATTTGAACAGTACGAGCCAAAATCTGATGGTTCTGCTGTCTCATGGGACAAAGTCTTTTTGCATCATTTAAAAAGAAAGAAAAAATGAAAAATCATCTCATGGTATACATCTGATATACTTTGGAGAAAGCAGTTCTTCAGAAGTGCTTTTATGAGTCCTAAGAGTTAGTCATGTCTGGCAAGGATGGGGAAGCCAAATGTGGTGTTTTCATTGGTGAAGGGAAATAGTCCAGCTCAAGCCCTTGGAAGTTCCCAGACATTACCCTGGCGAATGACTGAGCTGGAGAACCGCAGACATCCTCAGTGTGTGCCACCAGAGCTGGAAAGCTGGAAGCTTCATCACAGCTTCCTCTGTGACACATTAGTCACATAAGACAAATCACACCACAGTGGGGATTTTTCAGTTGCCCTTAATAACCTCTTACCTGTGACTAGGATGGGAAACCTAGCTCTGGAGAAGTCCTGCCCAGCTTGTTTTTAGAAAGTGAGTATGAAAGTGAGCTGAAGATGAAGACAGAAACACTGCCTTGATTCCCTGGAGCCATATGGAAAATCCAGATATTTTTTCACCACTGGCTCCTGGGTCTGTGCTATTACAGTAAACAGTGGCTTTGTATATGAATACTACCTGAAATTCCTCTGCTGTTTCAGACCTGCCTCATTCTGTTTTGGTGTGGACAGTAATAGCAGCCTACCTAACAGAAGAACAAGTGAAATAAAAAACTCTCTGACTTGTGGGAACTCAAAAATAAGGACATTTTTGGCAACGGTAATCAAAGGGTTCTTTGTCATATATTTTTGTTCATTCAGGGGCTGGCTTCACCTTCTGACTCATGCCTTGATTGCTGCTGCTAATTACTGAAGCCTATTTAGCACACTACATGTTAACTAAGGCAGAGGCCCAGTATAAGCGCACAGAGTGCTGCTTATGTGAGTGAACTGATCTGGGCTGGAAGACCATGTGGGAGTAGGGTGAATCTTCTAGTATTAAGAAGACTTTCCTAGTCTAAAAACTGGTCTCAGAAAATGTTGAAATTTTTGAAGTCAGCATACAGCAGAAAATCGGGAGGGTAGAGGGGGAGTTTTGAAAGGTCTACTAAGCCGCCTGCTAACGAGCATCTTTTCCCACCACCTCCAGTAAAGTTGGGCAATGAAGAGTACTCTATTTCAAAAGAGGTCTGCTATAAGGTCATGTTTTCTTTAAGCTTCCAACCATTTGCTGCTTCTTGACATTCCTCTTGAGACACCAGTTCAGGGTTAACAACAAAGAACAACTTCTAACTTAAAACATCTGTGAAAGTGGGCACAGCCTGCGAACACTACATGTTACAGATGGCTAGTTTGTACCACAAAACTTAAATAAAAGTCATGGGAAGCCACTTGTTTTAGTGTTTCGATCCACACTATACATTGTCCTGGTTCACTGTCCAATAGATTGCTAAATGATGTTATTAAGAAAAATCCTTCAGCAAATACAGTCTGTTTGCTATTGCAATGTCTAACTGCAAGGACAGATCAAAAGTGAGCATTTCTTGTTTTGCAATCCGTACTTGTTTCTAGCCTTGTCAAACTAAAGAATTAAAGAAACAGAACTCCTTTAATATAGTAACTCCTTCATGTCTTACATCCCTCCCACCCCTGTCCTTGCCTTTTCCTCGTTTTCCTGCTATATTCCTAGGAAAACTTGCTCAAACCACCACATTATTTCCTTGACTAAGCCTCTCTTTATTAAGGTTTTTCTAAAAGGTTTTGACAGAATGAAAAAAAGCAATATGAGGAATGTCACTGTAACAATGTAAATTGTATGCCTGCATTTTTTATTAATAAGACAAAGCTCTCCAAGGGATGAAGTTACATTGTTTTATGAGATTAAATTATTAGACCTGGAACTGAGAAGGGCCTTGTCCTATTGTTGAAGAGGCTGCTGGGGAGCATGGAACTGCAGGGAGCATTGGCGAGTCATGGTGATATCTTATTTCTCCATAGAGAACTAATATCCCAGCTGCTCCAAATGCACCTGAATGGGTACTAGAGAGACGAGGAAGCTAACTTGTGGCAGATGGGACCAGACCAAATGGTCAGTGAAATGAACACATTCAACTAATGCACTAACCATCTCTAAACTGTTCTCTATCAATAATTTAAGGCTTTATGTCATAGTTTGTTAAAAATTACCTTTGATTAGTTATGTTATTAATACAATATGCATATTACAATAGTGTCACATTTTCTACCCATCAAAGTCAGAATAAGTCAATATGAGTGCATCAATAATTTATACTGGGTGTACTATTCAATTTTCTGCATGCAGTAACATTGACTGCTGGCAATTACTGAATGCAACTGGTGCTTTTACCTCTATATTCATGTTTTAAATTAGGTCATATTTCTTTTCCAAAATATATGTAATACTGGATTATTTGAGTTTTGCTGCTGATTTTCAGAAGCTGAAGTGTTTTCTTTTTACATGAAGCTCCAAGCAGAATCAAGCAGTATCTGTGATATTTGAGAAATAAAAACAAAGTATATAGGAATTACTACATGTTGCTTCCATAAGATCTAGCAATGAACAAATCCTTCAGTTGTTTTTTCTGTTACCAGTGTAAGTAAGAAGCATTATCCTTAATTTAAATGCATTTACAGTATCACAGAACAGAATCTTAACCACTGGTTTGCGATCCTTGTGCATTTAGTTTCACATAAAATAGTGCCCCACTGAAAACCTTATTTGCATGTCAGTGTCAGGGAGAAAATAATAGATTAGTTACAATTTCAGCAGCGTTCCTAAATAACTTTTTTTTTCTTTTTGTGGGATGCCATCAGACTTGCATAGTTAAGGCAGTATCTTCCAGAGCTCAATAGAAAACTACCTTTAAGGAATTAGGTCCCTTATCTGAAAAAGGTCAAGTCACCCCATAGCATGTGTTACGATGTGCAGAGCAAACCTTTTTATTCTGTTCCAGCTAGAGCCAAGTGGACTAGTGTCTGTGTCAATGCTAACAGAATCTAAGACTTACCTGTTTAAAACAAAAATGCTTTACTTGTGACTCCACAGGCTTTGGGAACTTGTTTTTGAAGGCAAGATGTGTATGTTGATAACCTCAAGCATTTTGTCTTTGTGTCACTTTTTCCATAGTTTTGGATTCTTCAGTAAGGTTTCTCCCTTCTTCCATCCAGTTACACTTCGACTTTTGGAAAACTGGAACACTTTTAATGAATTATGATGGGAGATACTTGTGTGGTGTCAGAACCAAATTCTTTACTCTGCTTTTCCTTTTACAGCAAAAGACAAGGGACAGATTTCAGAGGCAAAAGACATGGAGACTAGCAGAACATGAAATAGGCTTCTGTCAATCAGAAGAATTACCTCTTGCTAGGCAATAAAAGAGTCTTCAAAAGCAAGCCCACTGGGCATACAGAAGAGATACCAATAATACTAATATAAGCTGATCTGCTAGTTTTATTTTTAAAATAGAAATATAGATTCAGGTATTGGTTTTCTTTTAGCTAAGAAAACCAAGTACAGCTGAACAAAAAAAATATGAATGAATCAACATTGTTCTCTTAAATGAGATAAAGAAAATTTACTGAAGAACTCTGGAAGTTTAGATACAGAAACTAGTTTCTGGACATTTCTGTCTCAATATACCTCTCAATATTGCAGGAAGCTCAGCAGAATTTCTGCTGAAGTAGCAGCCCACTCCTTACCTACTTTCAGATCATAGGCAAAATAGAGGAAATAATTGAATCTGTTTATTGAATGAAGAAGTATTTTTTTTAACATAGCAGAAATGCTTTGGCAGTCTCAGCCTACACTCCAGTGATAAGGGGAGTGACATGTCACTGCCGTTGCTCTGAGCTGCCTCAGGATCCACCCCGCTTACAGCTGCCTTCTGCTGCTGGAGCAGTAGACATGCTTGAAGTGGGGTTAAGGTGCTTGGCCCCCATTGCTTCCCACCTGCTCCCTGAACAGTTTGTTTTCATACCATCAGCCCTACGCTTGGTGCCCTTGTTATGCTCTTTTCACTCTGAATGGTCTTCATACTCACAGCCATGAAACATGACAGAGTTCAAGATACCAGCTGACACTTGCATGCCATGGAGCCTCGAGAACTCAACTTAAGGAGCTTGTTCTTACTCTCTCTTTTACTGCTGGGATATGCCGCTTCCCAGAAGTCATCTCCTTTGTCTTTCTTGTGTCAGGTGTGACCTTAATTTCATACAAGCCTGGTTCACTTGCTAGAATTCCCCGACTTAAGAGGATGACTTCGATAGCATATACTATCATCATCATGTTCATCAAGAGCAACATGTATTTCCATACAAAGGTAGACAGGTGTTGTGCAGTGGAGATGTGTAATGCAGCACCTCTCTGAGAGCTCGAGTGCCTTAGTCCCATGCTGATTGCTCTGACTGCTTCATTTTGCTCATACCAGAATCATCCTGTAAGCCAGTCAGAGGCCTTACGGCATGAACACCAAAAAAGGAAAATAAACTGTCTATATCAGACTAATAGAGTACACCATACCATACTTCCATTTTTCTGACTGTACATATTTCTTAAAAATATTTAAGTGGTTTTCTAAAGCTTTATGACAGTCAATTTTCTTTTTTGTGGATTATGAAAGTAGAAGTGCAAGCAAACAGAAATTACCTATAGAGTAAATGCTGAAGTTCTTAGGATTTTTAAAACTCTTAGCTGTAACAAAGATATCATTTACAAAGGAAAAAGTGAGAACTGAATCCAATAAAGGGTTCCAGATAATAATAAACAATTATTACAATAATTACAATAGTAATAAACAAACTGGGATTAACAGCCTGTTCTAGCCATCATCATGAAAAGCCACTTAACTTAAAGAGAAGTATGCACTCAGGTGCAAATTTTGGCTAAAAAGCCAAATCCAGTACGGTAGTAATCTCAGTCACTCAGGACCTGCTCTGAAGCCCACTCTGAATCTTGCCGCATAGGAAAGAAAGAAAGGCTGACCAAGAAGGTAAATGATCTGGAGCAGAAGTCTGCACATCTCCAACATCCCTATAAAAGCAGATGGGTTTGTTGTTCAAGTAGGTGGCAATTGTACTAATAATCTCAAAATTTACCTAATTAATTTATGATTATGATATTAAGAGTTCTAACAGCAAAGTAAGATCAAATTCTTAGTGGTAAACAGCCATTTCAAGCTCTGAAGAGCATACAATGCCAGTTCTGGATCTTACTCATCAGCTATCAAACCCTGTCATTTCATCAGGATTGTACATTTAAGTGGACTGTGCGAAGTCGGACAATCAGAGACAACTGTAATGGAAACACGTCCTTAAAATAACTCTTCTGCCTACAGATAGTATAAGAGGTTGTAGAGAGTATCAGAGTGTTTAAAAATATTTGGTTAATTGATCAGTTCATAAGCATTCTCTCCCTCCCTTCCACAAAGACATTTCTACTAAACATCTGCTGGTATGAACCATGCTATAAGGAAGAGCTATCAACAGAAGTGAATTTTAATAAACGCTCTTCTTTGTTCCTTGTATTTTAATGACTGATATAATTAGAATGAAGGTTAAGGGAATATTTGTTTTCCTTCCCCTCAGGGCTACTTTGAAACAGTTTGACTTGCAAACAGCATTTCAAACTCTTGCAGTTATAATGCTTAAGCATTCTACTGTTGTAAAAGGAACAAAAAAAGAAATAGATAAGCAGCAATAGCACCGCCCAAACTCTTTTTGCCAAGCTATTATAGGAAAGGGCTGTGTGGAAGTTTGCAGTCCAGCTCTTTTGCTGCGTTATTCCCAACTGATCCAGTTTTGTAAACCCCATCTCCAGAATCCTGGCAGTGATGTTACACATTCCAGAAATGTTTTGATGCTTGATAGCTCATGTTTTTCAGGAATTTCCTATGGTTTAGTTAGGGACTAGCGGTGTGTCAATATTCATATCCAGTTGCTCTGGTAATTAAAAAATGTTGTGTCAGCTAACAGTTTAGACTAAACATCATCTTCCACTAATTCAGATGAACTGGCATTAGAAAAAGTGAAAATGTTTTTTTCTAAACTTCAACATGAAGACTCAGACTTCATTGCACAGTCCTTCATACCAGCTATCTTCATGACAGAATCAACTGCTAATACAGGCTTCATCCAGGTGAAGTGTGGGTTCACAGTTGTCTGTCAAATGAGTCAGAATACAGATTTCATTCTGTCCACATATTTTTATGTAACTCTGTGTCAGCTAGGGAAGGCTAGATGATGCCTGATGTAGCAAGCAATTACAGCTGCATGCATAGACCGTATTTGATCTGTCATAAAACATGCTGTACAAAGACAGCTCTTCAAAATATTTTTAGAGAGTTTGAACCCATTGAATGAGTTCATACTAGGCCAGCTCTTCTGAAGTTGTAGAGGATCCAGAATTTGGGTTCAGTCAAGAACCAAATCCTTAGGCACTCTAAAATTTGTGAAGGGCTACCAATCCCTTCTGGCACTGGACACAGCATCATACCTAATTTTTGGGTACCTGATCTGTAGAGTCAGAAATCCAGGTTTTTCTCTTTTCTGCCTGAAATCTTCTCCATGAGGATATGAAGAGCTTCACAGTTCCCTAAGGGTTTTGGAGGTAGAGTTTTCCAGAGAGTGTTACTATGTGGCCCTACCAAGTGTTTATATTAAAGTATATCCAGAAACCTCAGATATACTCCCTATACATATGCAGATTAATAACAGTACTTAAGTCCAAACTCTTAAAGAAGCATTAGATGAATCTTGCATACCAGAGACAGTTACTGTGGTCAGGGAAGAGCTGCTACTTTATTTCTGGAGTGGATGGTGCAAGCAAGGTCTCCTGGGAGTAGACAGACAGCTTGCTGGTAAGTTCATCAAGGAGGAAAACATCCCTGTAAACTGACAAGTAATTTTGAGAATGAAATCCACTACAAAGCAACTTGAATCAATTGGCCAAATTGATTGCACACAAAATACTCTTCCAAAGATTTACAATCAGTATATGTCAAAGAACACAGCTCGGCAGAAGTACAGAAGCACAACTCATAGCACTGGGAACAATCAACTTATTATAACCATTAAAAGGAGGTGACAGAGTCCCACATCCAGCGAGTGAAAAGACAAGTATTTGGGAACATGAGTAGGTCAAGTGCATTGTAGAAGCCTGAGACATTGAGATGGAATTGCTGAGCTAGAAACAGACTAGACAGTACAGCAAGTGATGCCACAAAGTGTGTCTCCAATGGTCTCGTCCTCATACCAGGAATTTTGAGTGATTTGGTAATTGAATATGAGCTCTTTCACATCCACATTGGAGGATCAAGCCTAGTGTCTTGTAGCGGTGTTTGGATGGCACACATGAAAACCTGTGTGTGTAGTGTGAGTACAGATCATGGTAGAGCATTTACTTCACCACACCATCTTAATTCACTTTGTCAAGGTTGCACTGTCTAGACCCACCTCTAAGAAGTTATATCCATGAGCTGAAAAGAACTATTCTTTTTCTAAATTACAATATTTCATCTGTGGAAATAAGAACCATCATTTGTTAGTTCAGTCTTGGGTTTTAATCATTAGGATGTTCAGCCAATGCTGTACTTTACCTGATACAGTAATGACGCAAACAAAACCAGATACTGACAATCATTTTTGCAAAGCAGAAATTTTGTCCCAGGATTTCAGTGGCTCAAATTACTAGAATATTACATCAGATAAGCAGGGAAAGAACTCCTCTAACTTTTGCGTGCAACAATCTGATACATGTCTCTAAGGCATATTTTCACCATACATCAAGGAACAAACTGAACCTGTCTATACAGAGGTGATCCATTTTCTTTCTCTTGAGGCAGTATTCAATGTATCAATGCCAAGTGTGAATTGCTTTTGTTTCTACCCAATACAGAAAATGCTGTTTATAAAAAGGGTTGTTCGTAACAATGAATCCAAAGTCATGTCCTTTAAGTGTAACACACTGTATATTTGAGATTTGAGGAGAGGAGCAACATTTATTACTGAGAAATTTAAAACGGCATATACAAACTGCTTCATAAAGGTGCTCTGAGGGCTGGCTGAAATAAAAACCATCACTAGTCACAGCACAAAGCTGACGGGGTTTTCCTGTTAGTTTTTATTGGGAAAAAAAACCAAAAAACTAATGGCTTCCCACCTCACTACTCAGTTTTATTCCATTTTTCTTTCATATTTAAGCAATCTATGGCTTTTGTTTTATGTTTTTAATTGTGTATCTAATTTATTAGCATCAAAAACACAGTTAAAAGTTGCTCCCTGTCATCAAGAACTAAGTTACTGCAGTCTGAAGTAAGCAAAACTGATCCCAAAACAACACTAAAGAAATGGCAACTTCTGTGAACCTGTCACTCTGGCCAAACCTAACGGAGTACCAGCACATTGAGAGTAGAGCCTGGGGCCACCTCACAGCCCACCTCTGGTCACGGTCCCTGGGCAAAGCCGCTCTGGTATCCTGCATAAGAGCAGTGCTCACTTGGGGAAACTGGATCCCAGAAAATAAATAAAGAATGTCAGTGCCAGGAGGAGCTCCAAAGAAACAGCATCCTCCTGCTCAGCTGCTGGCTGCACAAGGCTCTCGTGCCATGTGCTCGAGCCTCAGTGGTGAGAGGTCTTTCCCTCCCAGCAGATGGTGGTTGCCTGGGTCAAACCCTGTCATGGTGCCTGTGCTGTAAAGTCCCATCGAATTTACAATGAATTAACAAAACCAGACATAAACATAAGAGAATTAAATGACTGAATTTAACTTCCTGGGTTTAGATAGCACTTGCCCTCCTGGCAGCAGATTTCACTGTCTTGTCTGGGAGTGAAGGTTGCATTTTGCAGCCTCCTTTATTTTCTGATCTGCCTGAGCCCTTTGCAGAGAAAGCTCTCCAGAAACAACAAGATTTCTCCAGCTTTGCCCCTATCCTGTAGCTGATAATGCTTTCCTCGGTCCTACAGAAATCTGGCTAAAATGCTGCAGCAAGAACACAAAAGGCATTTTTATTCTCTATCCCATCACCCTGAACATTAATCATTCCTAAATTCAGGCATTACATTTTATCAGTGAGTTCCCACTGGAATATTTATGCTAGTGGTAATTTTTAAGTAAATGTTATTAAAAACATGTGAAGACTGGAAATACCGTTCAGCAAGATCCAATCAATAGCAACTGGTTATTGCTAACCTCATTGCTTGTACAATCTTTTGGACTTATTGATATATGATGCTGCCATTCAGGTTTAGATTAGTATTTCTAGATTTCATTTCATGGGGCACTTTAAATTGGGTGAATGAGAGAGGCAGTTACAGTTAGAAGAGCTCAAAGCATGGCTGGGGTAAGAACAATTGCCAGATGGGGTCTTTAAGCAGGAATTTCAACAATTTATCCAACATCTGAATTTTGTTACATGCAGAAACAAAATTTTACTCCAGGCAAGTGACAGTTTGACCCTACTTAATTTTAAACTCTCATTGGATAGATGTAATAAGAAAACATTATTATTTCGCAAGAATGTGATGGTTTACCCAGCTTATCTTCTGAAATGTGTTTGGTAAATGCAGCCTCCTACTTTAGATAATTTTCTCTCCTCCTACAGAGTGGCTTGAATGGGAAATTCCAAAAGTTACACAAGAAAAATAATCACCACACTGTCATTGTATAGCACTGTGCCCTTCGAAAAATATGATCACATTTTTTATATTATTTTGTTTGTATTTTTTTACATGGAAAGCTGTAGGTGGAATATTAACCTCATTTTGGTTATTGCTGGAGACAGTCTGTTAACCTGGACCTCACCTGGTGCAAACTTGCATCACTCTCCTAAGAACAATCCAGCTTCTTTGCTTCATAGTGGCTGGAAACCTGGGGGTTTTTTTCCCCTCAGTTACCCTGTTGTGATCATTCAAAGTGATCTGCAGGGCTGCTCCCTCTGTGAAGCCCCGCATTTAGGTGGGTCTGTGTCCACCGATGGCATGGAGCTGGCTGGGGATGCAGTCAGTCCCTGGGGTTCTCTCCAGCCCCCCAGGTCCAGCTTTGCTTGGGAGCACTGCTTCGGCAGTGTCCGGCTCAAAGGTTTTCCTCACACTTTGCTGTAAAGCAGCTCAGTTTCTGCTATTATTTACGCTGTAGCATCTTCCCTCATATACCTCAGGCTACTGGCATGAAGAAGCATCACTTAAAAAGTAATTTAGCAAATAACTATACTTTCCCTAGGGTGCAAATAAGAGGAAAAGTTGTAGTAAATAGCTAATGTAAGCCTTGGGGGAACCCTAAGAATCACTTCTTTGAAACCAGCAATAACTTCTGGTCCTATAGGTCCTGAGGCAGCAGCAGTCAACATTGTTTAAAAAAGCTCCCTTATGGTGTACTCATTAATTAACTGCACTGTTTGTTGATTCTAGATTGATTCAGTTTATTCTCAGGAGAGCGTTTTTGGAAACTCAGTAATGCCTTGATACAGAATTTCATCTTCAGGCCCTAAATTCCCAGGATGCTGCTTTACTGGGACATACAGAAGATGAAGTAAAAATGAGAATTTGTTAGACAAAAATGATAATCAAAATATTTTAAATTCAGATGTAATTTTTGTAGATTTTCCCCACAGAGCTAAAAAATTACCTGCAGCAAAGTTTGACTGACAGGCAGGCTTTATCAAACAGAGAACAAGACAAATGACATGCAAAACAGAGAGTAAAGTATTTGCTCCTAATTACTCGAGAAAGCATTTTAATTAAGTTGTTTGCCAATTAAGGCCTCATTTTTAACATTCCATAAATATTTAAGCATGTTTCATAAACTTTTCTTCACGAGGAAACACTTGCGGATGTTGTTAGATTCTTTGGGATCTCTTAATGCAATACACTTTACAATTTCAGTTTATTTGCTCTTCTCTTGAATAAATAAGTGAAGAAATATGTCATTTCATGTCAGAAATGGCATATTAATATGTCTATATCAAATCTATACCAATATGATATTTGATAAATCTTCATGTGAGGACTCTTCTATTGTATGAATGAGAAACTGGGAAATTACATTGAACTTGAACTAGAAACAGCCACGTCAAGTGCAAAAGCAGATCAATGCAGATACCTCTCCTTTCTCATACTTCTTCAGACTGATCACTCAGATCTGTTCATAACCAGTCCCACTACTAAAAAGTATTTCAGTTCAAGAAAAGTTATTTAAGAAAAAATAAGTAGCAAGTGGCAAGAAGGGAAACTGAAATTATCTTGGCAGTGCTGAGGCTTGATTCAGGCAGCATCTTAACCCACACCCAGCTATAACCTTCATCCATAGGGACCTGCTAAACATACAAACTTAAACCCTCTCTCCGACGGTCTCCTTAGAGCAGAAACCTGTCCCTATGCTCATGTGCACTGTGAGGGGAAATGAAAGCACCCAGACTCAAACCACTGCTCTCTTGACTTCAGCAAGGCTCTGGTTTTCTCTGTATGGAAAACAAATGCCTCTTTCTCCTTGTATTTTATAGACTTCCTGTTTTTATGAAGCAGCTGACTCTATTTAAAACTTCACACAGGCACTTTATCTGCTTATTTATTCATGCATTTGTTCTCTGTAGAACTTTCCTTACTTGTCCAAGGTTTGTTTGCTCAAATGACCACAACTTCCCTTATCTCAGGGCTTTACTTTAGATTTTGAAACCCAGATCCTGCCCCACCCTCCTGTTGCTGTCATTAGTCACTTATGCCTGGAAACAGGCTCTGTCTGACGATGCAGGAGAGGCGACAAAGTCTGGGTTTGAAACACTGGTGGTCTGGATTGAAGGGGACACAGGTTGTAGGGTTTATGCACAGATGGGCAGAGGGACAGGACGAGATGCAGGGGAGGAGGATGATGCAGCTGGAAAGCCCACTGCTGGGTGAAGCAGTATGGCCTCGGCACATCTCAAGGGCTTTCCTAGCCCCCTGGCACTCACTAGGTCACTTCTTGCAGAGCCTGGGTCCCTGCTGGGTCCCTGCCATCCAGAGCTGCTGCTCACACTGTTTGCTCAGCTCATGAAATGGCAGCAAACTCTGACCCCAGGGCAGGAGGGGGCCAGGTCTCAAGCACGCACTGTGGTTTCACCTCTTTCTCACAGGGGTGAAAACAGGAATGTGCAGCTCCCCAGCTATGACTATCTAATGGACATCACAGACTGACAGCTGCTACTTTGACAGTACTTAAAAAATTTTATTCCTAAAGGCTTGTCAATTTATAGCTATGATTAAATTAGAGCACAGTGGAGCTGACCAGTTCCACATCACTCAGCTTTTTCTCAGTCCATGCATCTGTACTATGGAGTGAAAGCCTGAAAATGACACCTCCTCAGATGTCTCAGCCGAATTTATAACTACCCCTCTCTTCTTTCCCATTTCTCTCTGTCTCCCTCAGTATCCCACTGATACTTGGGGAAATTTCTACCTGCCTTGAAACAGCCCTCACCTGTCTATGGAGACAGCTGAAGTACAAGGTCAGAATGAAGATGTGTTTGCGAAACAGAGTAATAAGTTATTAATTAGTTTAGAGGGTAACTTTTGCAATGACTACAGGGAGTCAAGAAAAAAAATTCAACTAAAATTGTTTATTCATAAAATGCCTTAAAAAAGAAACAGAAATACTGCCTGTTCAAACTGTTCCTACTACGAGAAAGGAAGACCTCAAAGGAAATTTTCCCTAGCAGGGAGGTTTCTTTGTAATTTACCAGATAAAATTTAGGAATCCTGTTAAATTAAATACTTTTTCTGTTTTCTCTACTGAATTTTAGAAACAAGACAAAGAAGGAAAATTAAACAAGTCAAGCCCCGAGAAAGAAAAGAAAAAAGCAAATGAATTTGTAACAGGCTAAAAAGCAGAGAGGAACCCTATTAACAGGTGAATAGGATAAATGACAAAAAGTGTTTGAATGAAGGTTAGCACAAGGGAGTCCTGAGGCTGACTTAGACTCTTGGGTCCTACCATACTAGGAATATTAAGCAACAGCTTAACTTTTCCTCTGTCTGGCAACACACAGCTCCTCTCAGAGTTTCTGTCAGTGCAAAGTCAGGGCTCCTGATCATACCCAGAGTCCAGAGAGGGCACACATCAAAATAAGAAACACTTGCCTCCCCCCTTCCCTTCACCATTTGCAATGCCAGGAAAGAAAATCGCAGTGTGTCCTTGTTAGCAAAGATCATCTGATAATCCCTTTGATTGCTGAAGCACAGGATGGGAGCAAACCAGGGATCTTTGGCCCCTCTTACACATTTGTTACCTTTGTCTGCATTAAGGGAGACAACTATGAGAATCTGGAGTAACTCCAAATATTTGCTAGCTGGTTTTGAATGTTCTCTGTGTTCAGAGAATGTTCAGCTGTGTGTGCTGTTGGATAATCTTAGACTTATTTTGTGCTGTTTGTTCCTGCCAGATAATGTTACTGTTTAATGACAGTGTTAGAGCAGGCAAAAGTAGGTCCAGCTTCTGAGCTAGAAATAAGCCTACATAGCTCTGGCTGAAAGTTAATGCAGTCTGAAAAGAGAAAAAAATAATCCTCCAGTGAATGCATTTGGCTGCTTCTCCTAATACTCGTGGGAAAATAAACAATTTTCAAACCTTTTGTTTTGGTTTTCATCCCTTCCATTATTAAGGCCAGCACTTTTCTCTGATGTGAAAAAATCTAAGTACAGACTGAAAGCTCTTGCAGAATTTCTATCAGATCAGTCTGATCACCAGGAGAACTTCTCCCCATTACTTCCCTTAACTTTCCAACAAATTTTGAAGATTTTCCATCCAGGTTCATGGGATTTTTCTGTTCTACTCCTAGTTCCAATTGGAAGCTTCATAGGCAGTCAAATGCTCATGCTTTCTGAACATTTACCCAGCAGTTCAATGCCCCACTATTATTCTCTCTTAAAAATAAGAGGTTCCATTTTGACCCCTAAAGTCACAGTCAGCTTCTTCCCAGCACAAGGTCTAATTAAAGACACAAGTGGACTGGTGGAAATTTTGCCAAGCTCTGTAAAAACTGTGCTTCAAAATTTGTTTAGAAAAGGCAATGTTTTTATTCAGTGAAGTAATTCAAAACAGCTGAAACAGTTAAAAATACTATGGGTCTGTTCAATAACTTATACTTAATTTTTTTAATCTACTTTTATCTTAAAAAAATCTCCCTCAGTTGTTTTTTTTTATTTCTCCTTCTAATGCTTCTCCTGCTTTCAGCTCTTATTTTCTCTTGCCCGATAGAAATGTTCCACTATCTTATTTTAAACATGGAAAGTAATCCATAATTCAGGCACTATTCACATGTTCACATCTCTTCAGTCAATATGATCTGTGGGACATTTATGCCACCAAAACCTATAGTTAGCTGAAAACAAATATCTCCCATTTCTAGAAACATTTAAGAAATCAGCTACATTTTTTCTCTCAGAGTCTAGAATTAAAAGCCTGGTGAGAACCCTGTTCTTGCAGAATTTGTCCTTCTAAACTTAGAGCTTGCGGACATTTCTTGACAGCTGGATTCTATCAGAAATTAAAAACATGTCACAACAAAAGCTCTTTCAAGCAAAGACCCATTTCATCCCAAATCTCAGCTGGTTTTGGAATGCTTAGTTTCGTTTCTTGGAAACAAACAAACAAACAAGCAAACAAATGTAAGTACATACACACTTCAAAAGTATTTTTGAATACAAACTTGTGACAGGTAAAGTCCAACAAAAGTTGCAACATGTGGTTCTCCAAAATATTCACATTGGTAGCTTTTGAATCTACAAATACTATTACCACTGAATCGAGATCCTGTGAATCTGTTGTATATGGACTGGCCACAGGACTCTGGTGTGGGCATACACCCACGTACCAGTTTACATGCAGCCTAAGCAAGGTTTCTACGGCCTCAAATAACTCTCATGGCCATGTTGTTGAGATAGTTTTGGGGAGGTCTAGAAGCACCCTTACAACTGGCACTTCACTCCTACCTTCCAGAACACTTCCCACACAGCAGGCAAGTACCACCATGAAGGAGCACAGTGTTTTGCAAGAAGGAGATTATCTCAGAAGGACTTGTAATTGTGTGCTGTCCTCATCTGCCTGATGCAGGCTTAAGAAATAAATAGTAGCCTTGTTCAAACAGAGCTGGAAAATGGTTCAGTCTTGCGCTGTTTCAGCTGACTGCGTAGACACCGTGAAAACTCCTGTGTGTGTCTGGTGCTCTGGAGATGTGCAGCTGGTGCAGGGGGTAGGACAAGCAGCAAACAGCTGCTCTCTGAGGTACGTTCCCCTCAGGACTGAGCATATCTCTAGTCAGAAATATGTCAGGGAGTTAGTGCTAGCTGAACCAGAAGTCCCACGCAGCTGAAACAGCCAGCAGGGGCTATCTGGCAGTGCTGCCAGGGGAGTCACACTGTGGAGGGATGGAGAAGACATGAGATGCCTCTAAGCTTAGCCCACAGGTGCAGGCAGGAACCAGCACTGAATCCCCCCCAGGCTTTCCTCATTGCCCTATTGCTAGCTGCCGGCACAAGGAAGCTTGGTGCTTAGCTTGGTGCCAGCTCAGACCATTCAGCACAATCCTCTCCTTTGAAATGATGCTTTCATCTGCTAAGAAAAAGTCCATGCATCCACAGGGAGACCTGGAGTCCACACCAAAAATCCTGGCTGATCAAGAGGTCTGAGGGGAATTTAGGAACCCACAAAGCAGAGGAAATGTGGTGAACCTGAGCCCCTCATGTGCCAGCTCCTACTCTGCCTCAGAAGCAGGGGAGAAGGGAAGTGCCACCTTCTTCAGGTCCTGTCATTTAATAAACCTGTGCCCTGCATGACTGCTTGAATGAAGACTAAACCTCTGCTTTCATAAGAGACCTGATACTTAGGATTACTCCCACCAGTGGTATTCCCTTACTTGTTTGGGTTTAAAATGTTATGCCATGCCCCTGCTAACTTCTGGTTAGTAACAGATCTTTTACTAATTTATCCCCTTACTTTGAGCAGTGTCCCTTTTGAACCTCACTCCAAGACATTTAACTCATCCCACTTACTGCATTTGAAGTCCAATGACTTCCCAGTCTGAAGGCATCTATTATTTTTAGCTGCAATTCTAGACTTGGCCTGTAAGCCCAAGACATAAACCTAATATAAATTGGCAGCTTATTCTTCACCTTAAATGGGTACTTCTTTTACCTCCTGAAGGAAGCTGGATCTCCCATTGAATATGGGAATATTGCACCCTTTGGCAATTTTAGTTTCCCTTTTATATGTGCTTAGATTAGTATACCAAAAAGACCTTCCCAAAGGTGTCATGGCTACTAGTAAAAAGAGTCCTTGTGAGAAGGAAAAATGAAAATTCATGCCTAGCTTTGCTGTAGCATATAGTTCTCAAAAATTGCAATAAGGCTCCCATGTCCTGGCTCTTACTCAAAGCAGCCTACAGAGGTCCCACACATAGCATGGATTTACTTCCCAATCCTTTCTTGCTGGACTCTGCTAGATATGACTCTTTAGTGTTGTCCATTTTGCAGAGATACCAAAGTCTAAGAAGATGCAATGAGTATTCTCCTTGTCTCTCAGTATGTCTCCCAGGTCCTCCTTGCTTTTAGACTGCTTCACCTGCATCCATTGATATATAGGTAAACATATGTCAAGATAAATCTTTCACCTTGTTCTCCACTGACACATTACAAAGGTAACAGCTGCCACTAGATTTCAATTAACCTTTTTAAAAGATCTTTTACTAACCTGTACCCAACCCAAATCTCTTACTGCTGAGTGCAATTTGTTCCACATCCAGACAGCAAAAATATCTATGTTCTGGTGAAATGTGTCTTACATAAATTAAGAGTTAAGAATTCTCAAGTTGGTTTTAAGATCTAGGTGTAAAAAAAAAAAAGATGCTGAAACATCTACATTCCCCATCTGCATCACTGTCCTTTAAAACCTGTCCCTTGCATCTCTTGGGTGCATCTAGAAATAAAATATACTATCCCATATCTGAGTATATTAGATTGCTGTCTGGATTTTGCTAGTGAATACAGTTTTCACATAGCAAATTATATTTAAGCTTAGTTGCAAAGACAAGCACACAAATCCATTTTTATACATGTCATCCAGTTCTGCAGGGATAAAGATCAAAACCCTTAATATCCTTCTTCTATCCCTCTTTAAACAGAGATTTACACACAGATTTATTTAAATTCCAGTTGATAATGACTTATAAGAGTCTTGATGTCTTTGGAAAAACCAGCCTTGGCAGTTCTCCATTGACCCCCATAGTCATCAGCTTGAAAATGGCTTATTTGTGTGGCTGAAAAGAAAATCTACTTACGTATTAGGACAATTATTGAAATTAAATATTATCATAAGTCTTCCTTTTAAGTGTACTTGGCATGATTTGGGTTTGTTCTTCTCACAAAATATCAGCTAAATATTTATTGTATTGTTATTTCTATTTAACTTAACCTGCTATTGGCACTGGGGGTTAATGGATTCACCTTTTGTGTTAGAGGAAAGCAGCATGAGGCTTGTATTTCAGCTACAGTAAGTGGTACTGTATTCATGAAATAGCAAAAACTTTTGTGCGGCATAAGTTATTTAGAGGAGGAAAAAATCAATACAGTGTATAAAATGACAAGAGTAAACATACAAATTAACTCCTGGCACATCTTTTGTTCTGGGCTGTAATACTCACATTAAGATTGCCCCTTTTTAATAGCTTTCGAAAGAATTTCTTGCATAATGGCATTTTAGTCATCATGTTAATGTCAACAAACAAGGCAGATTAATGCTTATAATCCTGAGCTGTCTCACACTCTGCTTATTAGAACTGTAGGCAGATCTTCATTAGGATGAATGACATCTGAATCTATAAGCTCGTCACAACAGAGGCACCTTCTTGCTGTGGTGTCACCCTGCAGATGACAATGTCGGCCATTATGAATGACACTCCACAATTCGTTACTTCCTGCCTCAAATTGCAGTTAATCTTTCATCCAAACTGTACACATGTGCAGCTTTAAGTGGGCTATCACAGCAAGTACCCAGTAATGCTGCAAGCACATGGAGAATGACAGAAGGTAAATTGCTTGTCAGGAGGTCTGTATTTCAATTCACAGCATATTCCAAACACGTTGTGGTGAAAGCTCTCCACAACAGCTGCTTTCATTGCTAACTATTTTTGATGTAAATGTCAATAAAGCTCCAGGCCCTTTCATATTTTTGGCCAAGACT
>NW_010194381.1:0-79439 GCF_000695765.1 Mesitornis unicolor | reverse complement strand
TTTCCCTATGCAGGCTGGCAGGTTGAGCTCCATTTATCTACTCTTAGGAACATGTCCTATAATAATGATTGTCCCCGGAGACCGTTTAGAGTGATTGAAAGCAGTGATTGGGACAATAGGCTGCTGAATTTCATTGCTGGATTGGGTTGACAGGTGACTGCTTTTATATCCTCAAACCTGGAAGAGATGGAAATAAAAACACAGTTATATCTAATCAACAGAAGGCAACTACTGATTGCAAATCTATACTTTCAGCTTACCCTTCTCGTCAGAACAGCTTAGCCATGAATTACTGCAGGACTCTCATATTTTTCCAGTGGTCAGAGGGTTTTCAGAAGGGAAGATGGAGCAGGTATGTGTTGCCTCATTAAATGTGAGAAATAGAGAAGAACAAGTCAGAGTCCATATAGCTCTACCAATAGAAATGCCAGCTGGAGCTTTTAGTAGCTGCAGTTAAAAATCTTCATTTTGCTTAATGAAAATCCCTGAGTGCTACAAGAAGAAGGAATTTCAGTTTTAATCAAAGAAGCCATGAATGTTATACATAGTCCATGAATTCCAACATACTGATTATAACAATGTACTCTTTTTGTCTTCCATTTCAGCAAAAGTTCTGTAAACTTAGTAAGCTTTCTGTGGACTTTTTTTTTCTTTTATGAAGTTGGTAATTAACACACCACTGGGTTTTCCAGAGGAGATGGGAAGATGATCAGGTAGAATTCTGAAAACGGTATGGCAAACGGTCTAAAATATTCACTCTGCACCAGCATCTGGCTCCTTGGCAGACCCCAAAGACAGTTGTGCTGGCACCTTTGAAATTCCCTGTGAGTCTGTGTAGTTGCCCATGGTTACACAGCAGCTGGGCTCTGGCTTCCTTGTCTTCCCTGCTATTGCATTCCTCCCACCTCCATTCACCTTTGCTTTTGTAAACCATATGCACTTTTGCCCATTAGCAATGACCATGTTACATCTATTTCCCCCTCATATTTGCAGATTAGGGGGTAGAAGGCAAGTGAGAGTTTACCCTTGTCCATCTCCTTTTGTCTAAAGCCACATTGGTGTAGTTATGTTCACATTTTATATTCATTTTTGTTTACTTGAATCTCAATCTCTACAATACTGAGCAGCTTTCTGTAGCTCTAGGCAATGGTGACACAAGTTGTGAGAATAATATGATTAAAAGCAGTTAACTACCCAGCCCCTAGCTGTCAGAGTCAAATCTCCGACAAAAACCTAGTTCAAAAAACTCCATGCTGTACTGAGTTCTAGCCTTCAACTAAAAAAGCCCAAATAACTGAATGCTTTTTGACTTTAGTAAGCCTTTAATAACAGCAGTTTTATTTTGGAATTTTGAGGGGAAAGTATGTACTATGTGACAAATATTTATAGGAAATGTTATTTCTCCAAGGAAATAAAATAAGCTCTTTTGCATAAGATTCACATTAGAGTTTTAATGCAAAGCAATTCTTTCCAATTCTTGAATAACAATTTTGTATACACTTTTGCTTAACTAAAGCTGGTAATTTGCAAAGCAATCCTTTCTGATTGAAGACCTTGAAATCTGTTTAGAATGTTTAAGACTTGGTTAAAACCATAAATGCTGGGCACCTCAGATAAGATCCTGAGTGCCAGCTTCCCAGTTTGTACAGGCTTCCACAAACAGGGGAAAGAAATATTTGATGTCTCTCAGGCTGCATGAGGAGGCTGGAATGCTAAAGAGCATTATGGTCTTTCTTTTTTATCTGGTAGTTTTAATAAAGGAAAAAAAAAACACTTGAAGTTTTGATAAGTGTATTGAAAGAAACTATTACAAATTTCTTTAAATATATTGGTGAAACTGACAGACTATAAAGAATAAAAGGAAATAAAAAAGCAAAAGAATAAAATGTCCAAGAAGACAGGATACATGAAACAAATAACACATGCTTTGTTTACATACAAATGTTCGATTTCTGTCCTATGGGAGGTTATTGGTTGAGTTAGGAGAGTCTAGCAAGAGTTGCCCATTTCACACAACTGATAATGTAGCTGTCACTCAGGCTCTATGTCATTCGTCATCCTTACCCCAAAGAGAATTGTGTGTGAATTCAGACCTCAAATAAATTTTTTTCTTTTCCTTTAAAAAGGTGCTATTTCTTGCTAAAAAGAAAACTGGATGAAAGATTGATTGCATTGTCAAGAAATACACTAAAAGCCAGCAAATCCATAATATTTAAAAGTTAGAAAGTTTTCTGCATGCAGCAACATCCATTAAGTCGTAAAAATAGAAAGTTACTGAGTTTCACTACATTACCACAGAGCCAAAAGCACTATAGTGAAAATCCTCTTCTACTTTATTTATAAAATAGAGATAGGTTATTTTTTTTCACAGAGGTACTGAAATACATGAGCTTCCCATCCGCAGAGAGAGGATTGCCATGGAAGGACACTCAGGAAAAACAAAAAGCAGGGAAAGGAATACTGGATTATTTAAAAAGGGAACATAAAGCCACGTTGGTCATTTGTAGAAGCACAACTGTCCACTCAAGCAATAACTTTTAGAAAAATATTGTCCAGCTACTTACACTAATTGTTCTTGGATTGTTTTTGTGGGCAAGCTACCAAAGAAATCTCCTTTTGGTCAGCCAAGGCAATTGTCTGTTAATTTGGAAACATCTTAAAAGTGAAGAAACTCTTTACTAGATTGCTTTCTGTTTTATGTAACTTCCCAGAACTTGAGTTATTGTTAGATGTCTTTTGTAAACAGCTTTCACCTCAATTCTCTCTGCTTCTCCAGAGAGATATATAAAATATTTGACATACGGTCCCATGAACATTGAACTTAGGTTTGCTAAGAACTTTTGTAAAAAAGTAAAATTAAGCCCAATGTTCTTTTCTGCAATGTGGCACTGGAAAAGGCAGGTAAAGGTGTGTGTTTGGATCTTTACGAAGGTGGAATAAATGTTTCGTACAAGCCAAAAATCTTACGGGCTGAATCAGTTGAAAATTGCATACAATCCCTCAAAAGGGATATCCACATCCTGGATTTCACTCTAGCTCACACATAAGCAAGACTTTCATGGGTCTGTCACGATATCAAATAAGGGGTGGATACAAACAGTAGCCATGAAGTGGTGCCAGAGCCTTCTTCAGGCCCTTCATTCAAAGGTGCAATTCATTGACCCAGAAGGATTCCTCCAGAAAATATGAACACATAATAACTTTTCTCGCTAACAGTATCATTCCTAGGAGACTTTTCACTTGTCTCTGTCAGATCTGGAGGTCCTTGCTGGAAGGCCTAGGCCTAATGAAGCTTGAGATATGCAGATGTAAAGCTGATATTAAACCCTGCTTTGCAAAGGCTTTAAACTGGAAAGATCTGTATTGGCTAGACACTGCCCTCTTAATTCAGAAATATCCTCATATTATACATTTTCTGCTTCTGATGGTGCCCAGAATTGTCTCACCAGCTGGTGCCCTCTGAAGACCAGTTACGCTGAGCAGAGCAGAAGCCCTTGTAGCGTCAGGTCTAGTGACTGTGTTCAGAGCAATTTGGACGTGCCAACCCAATAGGACATGGCAGAATGGCTAAACAGAAAAGCCAGCAGCCTTGAACATGTTCTATGCAATGACTAACCTCAGTTCCCCAAACTGGCAGGAATCAGACAACATTCCTTTGATAATGCTGTGACAACCAAGCCACAGGAAAGGCTGGCAAGACAAGGTTTGATTGCATGGGTCATTTTAAGTGTAAATTACAAGAAGTTGTCCCAGAAACTGAAGTGAGATGCAGTTTGGCCCTCTTGTCTCTTGAGTGCAAGCTGTACTGTTGATGGATGTGTTCCCAGAACCTCAGCCATATCGTACATATCTTTCAGGGTTGGTGTGCATGTCTGCAGCAGACACAGTAAGGTTTTCTGAATGTTCAACGTGTCCCAGGCAGAGCTGTTACCCCAGCCAGGCTGCTAAAGATCCAGAACTTCTAGGCAGATTTTCAAGATCCTTAAATTCTTTCTGGACATTTTTTTTTGGCAGGAAAAGGGAACATATTAAGGGAGAAGTTCAACATGTGGTAGCCTTTCATACAGTTCCAATTAAGAATAGCATGACTTTCTGCATGGAGACTTAGGTCACATCAACTGCAGATAAACTTCATGTTGAGTGCTTACAAAGTATAACTGGAGAACAGGGAAATGTATTGCACAGTCTGAAACTCTGCAGTGGAAGGAGAAATATGCTCTAGCAGATTTCAAAAGGAAAATACAACTCATTATGTTTTAAGTGAATTTTAAAACCTTTTCTGACTTTAATCTGTCAAATTAAAGAAGAAGAAGAATCTGTATATTACTTGATTCCAAAATTATAGTCTCCTCCTTAACTGCATGCTATGTCATGTAGGTTAGTTTTCCCTTCTTCAGCAGTATTCTGTCTTAGGCAAACCCTCTCTTGAACAAATTCAGTAAAGACTTATGTTAAAATCACTGTCACAGAATAAGTGTTTACTGGGACCAGAAGAAATCATTGGACTTTTAAGGAGGTCTCAGTGGGTTGGAATATGTTAAGTAACGTGTGTGTGCACCCCTTTACTCTGTTAAAAAGAATATTGTATCTGTTGAAGGTTTTGAAATGTCTATGATAGTAAAAGCCTAAAGAACTGTCCTCCTCATCAGAAGAGCTGAGATCTGATGTTTCTGTTAACAGAGAGTCTCCTTGAATAGTTGCAGGTCTTACACTTTTTCAGAGTGCCATTCAACTTTAATTTACTCTGATTTATCCCATGTAGCCTTTGGTACCTCACTGAGGTAAACTAGGCTCAGTGGAAGGAGAGAGAGAGAGGCAGCTCAGTGCTGTGAATCTTAATGCACCAGCACAAACCAAATCAACCTAAGTTAGAGAGCACCCAGATTGCTAGCTTAGTCACTTCAATTACATGTCTAAAGTTAAATGGGCAGAATCACCCTGAGTCAGGTTAAAGTCGGTACATATGTAAACCCACAACTCCCTGGCATACTGGGGTGCCATGCACTGAGCTGATGTGCAATGTTATCAGCCCTGAAGAGTGGGTGGTTTATAGATATTCCATACCCCATGAAGCACTGTGTGAAACTGCAGCCTGATGTGTGGTGCCAGATACAACAGTTTCTACTGAAAGCATCTTTCTGAGGAAGGCCAGCAGTCCTGACCTTTCCAGGTTTGGCACCCACTTGAATAGGAACAATTTAATACAAAAATACTGGTTTTAAATTACTTCTGTTTAATTTCATTCCTCAGCAGAGTCCACAATTAAAAACTTCAGTATAGGAAAAGCATGTGGGTTTTGGTGAGTGTATGTAGCTTGCAATATTAGATGAATAATTAACCCAAACTTCTCTTAAAAGGAGATGTAAGGGATAACCTGACAAGTGTCACAAGCAGTAAAGCAAATTTTTGATAGATGAGGGTATGAAAAAGTCTGTTAGGCAAAGTGTGTAATAAGGACCTTTTATTTAGTAAAGTGACTTTTTATTGTCTATAATTTTCCCCTTTAATTGTTCACAATGGAGGCGTTAATGTTAGAGAGAGGAGTTTCAATTAGCTCACATCAAAAAGTCAGAAGGAGAGTTCATCTCCAGAAAGGTGTATCGCTATCCTGCAATTCCTGCATTTCAGTGTATCGTTGGATACATGTCTCCTGAAATCTCAGATCAGCTTACCGAAAACACATCTACCACGGTCTTACAACAAATCATTGAGGAAGCAAATTTATGCGATGGTGATTGACTGTTATACAATTAAATGTGATGGCATGAGGTATCAGAGTAACATGGAAAATTTGTCCATTGCTATATGTTATGTAAGGCATGATTCATCCCTGAAAATATCTCAGAGAAGAGGTGCAACTCAATCATCTTCATGCCAACTGCACCTCTGACATGATTATTGCTCCTTTGAAAGCAGCTGAGTTCTTTCCTAGTGGCATCATTAATTTGTGCTATTATAAGGCCAGTATGAAATTTATGAAGACGAGTTGACATATAAATACACATCCAGAAGGAATGTGAAAAGGAAATACGTTGAAGTATGCATGATTTCAGGCATCTATTTCATTGAGTAGTGCATGTCTTGAAAAGAACATTTATGAAAATGTTCCAAATGGTGATTGCTGGGGCAATGGTGGGGGTTTTTTTCGTTTTTTAAATGTTTTATTGGTTGTTGTCATTGGCATGACAGTATAAAAGAAAATGAAGAAATGTGAAAGGAGAAGCACAAAACTGACAGCCTATCTTTTCTAACATTGATAAATATATTTACTATTCTAATATCCTATAATATACTGTTACAATGGGAATTTCAGTTAGTTCGTTCTTTCACACACTTGGAGACAGTGAATTTGAATAGTCTTTGTTGGAACAAAGCATGGCAAGCAAACAACATGCAGTCTGTTTTCATGACCAGGCAGAGATTTGACCTTGTAAAGACTGTAACTGGACGACAGTTTTTGACTCCAGCATAGATCTATGATGGAAATGTGTTGGAAAACCCAAACAACTATTTCAATAGTTTGTTTGATTGCAACATCCTTATGAAATTTTCCTGCTCTCCTGGTTATTCAATTTCAGATTATCCACTTAGCCAATGGACATAGAAGAAACATTGTCAGATAGAGAGCTTTAAGTTGCTAATGCTGACAGTTTTATAAATGTGTCAGAGAACCCCACTCAAGAGAAAACCTATGAGACAGAAAAGTTACCTTGTGTAGAACACCAGGAAAAAAATTTAAAATCCAGAGAAATTCCAGTTAGGTTCTGAAGTTCCTAGTGTTGTGCCTGGGTCTCAGGCAGACCCTCTGCATGAGACTGAATCATAGCCTAGCAAAATAAAGCTGTACTGCATGAATACCACAATAATTGACATTATCTATTTATCACTGCTTGCAAGGGCTTTCATTTTCAAGGGATGTACTGAACTCTGATTAGAATCAGTGTGAGAAATAAGGAGAACAGGCATGGTCTTCTTTATTAAGGGCATAAGATAGGGTAAGAAACAATTTCACACGCTTTTTGCATCCTGCCGGGTATTGCTGAACTTTCTGCATCTTGAGTGCCATGACCATCACCAATAAACCATTTCAATCATTTTAGACTAACAAAGCTTCTTGCACAGGTCAGAAAGACCAGGCAACAGATGCTGCACAGATAACTTGGAATGTGTTCCCCACAACACAGTGAAAAAGTTTAAGAGCCATGAAGAAGTGGCAAGGAGGTAGCTACCTCTTCGCTCAATGTATGGGCGTGGATGAGTCAAACAAACACACAGCAGGAAGCTGGCTCCTAATTTCCCCAGTGCACAACAGGCTTGCTTTAGCAATTCCTCATCACTTTTGTGCAGGCACCAAGTCCACGCTGTTTAGCCTGCTGCTGGCAGGATGGTAGGTTGGGATGGGGAGATGGAGGGGAGGAGGGGAGTATGGGAGCCTTTGCCTTGGGACAGTGGCATGGGGTTGTCAGAAGTGAGCAGCCGACACCGCAGACAATTGAAAGCGAGGACGAGAGCACACACTTCTCTCATGGCTCCCTTTGATGCCTGGATCAGATCCTCTCTTGGACCAGCAAACTCTAACACCTCTTCTGAAATCAGCTCCAACTGGTGATGAGCTACATCTGGCCTGTGAAATGAAAATAGCAAAACCTTTGATTGAGTCCAAGTTAAGTGGATCTTCATCATCTGCTCAGTCAACTTTTGCCAAGATGAATGATACTATGACAGTATTCTAATAATTTCTGAGGTGGATTCCCTCCTTTTTTCATCCATCTGAAAAGAACAAACTGCAAACACTTGGCAAATTTACTGCTCTGTGAGGGAGAAATTTTACTCTACATTTTGAATACATCCATGGCATTTCACTGAGTGAAATGGAGCGCTACATGGAAGCCTGATTCAACATAAAAACACAGACCTTGGTGTTAAAAGTGAGATCAGATTATTTTAATAAGTTGTTACATTTGACAGGACTTTTTCCTTTCAAAGAGCTTTATCTGTGGATAAACAAGCCTGACAGAAAGGTCTTCCTTTGCCACCTCTACCACAAGGCAAATAAGAACGTATCTTTACTAATACATTCACAATTGAGGTTATCAAACAGAAACTCTGACACTTAGAGGACAGCTGTACACTCATCATTTGTGCTATTCTCCAAATTTGCTGGAAAACATTGGATTTCTGTACTTACCTTACAGCACATTGTCTCTCCAAGTGCTGAAGATAACTTAAATGACATCAACATAATTTTCCATGCATCAGTCTTTCAATATATTAGAAGATATTCAGCAGTCACACAGAGCAGACACCTGAGAACTCCTTGCCATGGTGCCTGTCTGTGGCAGTCACAGAGCATGCCAGGACTCTGCTTCCCACCTGGCCTTTCAGTTTCAGTGTAGGTCCCAGTATTTTTCCAGATGAGGTACACAGATATCTAAACAGTGATGGGAAAACTCTGCCATCTCCTAGATACTAGAGAATGAAATCCCCTAAAACCCAAACTTATCTCTCTTTCTGGGCTCAGGCATCAGTGGACTTTCATCTTGCCCATGTCTGCAGAGCATGCAGAGAGCATTTGCTTCACAACACACAGTTCATAAAGTTAGACCAAGACTAAAGCCAGCAAAGCAGTTCGGCTGGGTTTTTGCCATGGAGCCATGGTAAGACCTAGTTTATCTCGGCTCTCCACTTTACTGAAAATGAAGAGTTTTCTGTTGTCCTGCAAGCCAGCACGCGAGCTGGCATCTCCCTTTCCCCTACTCCCTCACAGTCTGATGTGTGCCCTGGCTGGTTGAGTGCTAGCAGCTCTTCACTGACATTGGAGAGTGGAATAATCCTGTAACCTGTCACAGATTTCAGTAGCAGGATGTTTCTTTTCCCTGCATCAAATGTAATCATGCTGAGCTTTGTTTTCCTTCAGCTGATATGTGAGAGATCAAAGGAGATGATTTATTTTCTAAATACCACATTTGGCATTATCTTTCCCCCTTATCCACCCTCTCGCTGTCTTTAATTCCTCTGTTTTTCTCTCTCTTTTTTCTTGTCTTCCCTTTTCTTTCCACTTTTTCTCTGTGTTTATTCTTTCTCCATCTCTCATCTGATTGCCTTCACCTTCTTCAGACCCACCTGCTGGCTCTGTCTCTCTGAAGTAATTTCTGAGGTGCTGCTGGCTGTCCCTGTCCTGTGGTGACCACAGCCATGTGGGTTTTTTACTTCCTCCTTTCCTAAAGATAGACTGCATCCAGTTTTCAGGGATGTGCTGTTCCCTTTTAAAGACACCTTGCTGAAGCCACATGTCCATGTTTCTCCTGGATGATGATGTCTTTTGATGCTATGAGCGGAGATGCCACCTCACCAGAGGGTGTACAGTTATTTAGTGTCAATAGATTCAATTCTAACTGCTTTTAGAATCGTGGGGCCCAGTTGGTGGGTTTGAAGTTGTGGATAAATGCTTTGAAGAAAGGAATAATATCTTTGAATTAATCAAATTTTTGTTAAGCCATAACTTGCTATAATGCAGTCTCTAGCAATGGCCACAGACAATAGTATTTTCTTTTTCAGTGTTTGGCCTTCAAGAAGTCTAAAAAAATGGTACAGATAGATGTTTTAATATATAGCTACACATTACATTTTGTTATGAAGAGGGAAAATACAGTGTATTTTATATCTGGGATTATTCAGAGCCAGATTTTAGACGGAAAGACTAGTGATTAGTCTCAGTTTAATCACTAGTAGGAGATAGCCCACATTACCAAATGATTTGGTGTTTCAGCCCAAGGGACAAAATGTATTCAGAGAGGTCCAAGACTCTGCCAGCATGGCTGGAGACTAAATCACCTTTCCTTTTTCTAGTAGATTGAGTTGTCCTTCCAAATAGGGGTTAAGGTCATTGGCAGGGCAGCCTGAGAATGAGAGCATCTGTCTGAAATATACCTGGACAGCGGATGTATTCAGAAATTAAATTTCTGATGCTGCCAGTCCCTTGACCTTCACAAGCACACATGCTTACCAAAACATATGAAAATTTAAAAAAAAGAAAAAAAAAGAAAAAAAAAAAGAAAAAAAGCCTGGATATTTTTATCTGACTTCAGCTTCAAACTCCTCCAACTGGACCGGCTAGAGCTTCTGGACAGCATACATTACAGAGCCAAAAAGAGTCGTGTGCCATGGAGAGAAAATAAATTCATTTTATCTTAATTCTAGCATAGGTGCTCTGTCTCCTTTCTTCATCACACCACTCTGCCTGCAAATTATTTGAGGTCCCCTTACACTCCAGTGATGACAACTAGACATTTTCTTAAGTCCTTGAGCAATCATGCCTTGGAGTGGATATAAGGAAATCGCCACACCAAAAAGACAAGTGCAGAAGCCCTAAATATATGTTTGAGCATTTTCCCCCACAGGTTGACGTTGGGAGGGATGCTTTGCATATGCTGATGAAGTATGGGCTTCCAAATGCCTGGGGAGCCAGTGTCCCTTGCAGCCGAGCAGCGCTGGCCGGTCCCGGGGGGCTGTGGGGCTCCGGAGGGCCGTGCTCACAGGGGCTACCTGCTTCGGCGCCGCACAGCAACAGTGAGAGCCATATGTGGAGCTGCAGGAAAACAGATGCTGTTTTTCCATTTGTGAAATCAAATTGTTGGAAAGTAGTCAGCTTTCCGATGTATGAGAGAGAGCTCATCCGATCAACCTGCAGAGACAGTGTGAGCTCATTTAAAAAAAAAAAAACCAAAACCAAAACATATTTGACAACATTTCCATATTATTGGTGAATGGAAAGGTATATGAAATAGTGGTATGGGACTAATCAGCAGATAAAAGGCCTTGATAATAGGCAATATTTTGTTGGCTGGAAATGGAGGCTGTGGTTTTCATAAACAAAGGGGGTGTGCAACCTGGTTTTTGACTGCCAGATCTGCTTCCAGGCATACATTTCTAGATGTACAGTAGGTTGACTGTAACTTCTTGATTTATTATACAACAGACATAACCAGCCAGTTAGACTTCTTCTTATCCTCAAAATTAATAACATCAGAATGTTTAGAATAGAATAGAATAGAATAGAATAGAATAGAATAGAATAGAATAGAATAGAATAGAATAGAATATCCTGCTGTTAGATGACTCTCAAACATGTTTGTATTAAACCCACAATAAACAATTTTTAGTTGCTTATCTTCAGCTGAAAACATGTGCTATAAAAGCAAAATGCCTAATTCTTAAACAAAAACAGTTTATAATCCAAACTGTTTTTCTAAATCACTGTGACATACTGAAGCATAACAGTGTGTAATTTGTTTTCCTTTAAATATACAATTTATTTTATCAGAAATGCAAAGATTTAAAGTATCGGCTGGCTCCAGTGGCTCCAGACTGATAAAATGCATTTTTTCTATTACTCTGATTAACAGGACAGTTTAAGACTGTAGAAACAAATAAAGACGACATTGGAAAACAGCAAACAAGGTCTAGTGTTATTTTACCAAGATTATGCTGTTTAAGAGTCTGTGCCAAGATCTGTAGGATATTTTGTCAGCATGTTAAGATTCTTCACGTTTCTCTGCAGCACATCTATCTTCCACTATTTCAGAGCTCTGGGAATCTGTCCTAACTTGAGCATCAAATCTATCTATTATTTCAAGCAATCTACCTCCTCTGTTAATTGTATGAAGAATTTAGGATATTAGTTGCTCAGAATTACATCTTGGATGTCTAAAATAGATGGGATAGGAAGTATGTAATCAGAAGTCAGACTCAATCCTGAATCCAGAAGGCAAAAATTATGCTAAAGCTAACTCCAGAAGATTTAGCTGCATGCAGACTTTGCCTATGTCTTCTGAATTTCTTTGGTAAAATAAACTGTATCTCTCTGTTGTGATGCAGTCCTTGTTAAAGGTGAGATCATCTTTGCAGGGAAGGGAGAATCTTAGAGCTAGTCTGAGACCATAGAGCACCAAACACAACTCCTTGCATTCAGAGAGCAAGGCACTTCTCACTGGCTTTGCTCCCTCTGACCAGCAATGAGACCTCTGGGGAGGTCTGTATGGTGCTGTGTGAGTTCATCTGGTGCTCGCTCTTGAATACACACACACATGCAAACATACCTATAACTAAACTAGATACTGTGTGGAGGCACTGAGGTAGGACAAATAATATGTATTATGTATCACCATTCTTGTTACTTTTAAAAATAAAAAATATCCAATGGCTTCACCCTCTGGGGAAAGGAGGACAGAACAAACACAGCACGAGACATGTTTCTTCATGTTCTGCTGGATGCTGATCAGATATTAAGAGTAAGAAAGCAGCAGAAGAATATGGGGTGACAAGAAGTCAGTGCAGCCCAGATTTCTTCAGCTGCACATTCCTACAGCTTCAAAAGCAAATCACCCCTATTTCTGTGGTTTTCAGTGGCTTAGTTAAATCAGAAGGAAATGAAAACTGAACATTTAGAAATGTTTCCTTGTAAGTGATACTCCAAACTCAACTTTTCCACTTCAGCCATTTAAGCATTTGATGAAATTAAGAAATATGATTGGAAATGAGAGAAATATAATGCATATACTTGCCTTGAAAAAAGCAATTTCAGGCATAGGCTACCTTATTTCACAAGTAGGGCACTACCCTCCAAAGTGAAAAAAAAAGGTACTAGCCTGGGCAAAGTAGGATCTGATGGAGGAAAACTTCTGAAACTCTGTAAAACTTTCTTTAATTCAATGCTTTTTCATTCTTTACCAAATGGTATCAACACTATTCCAGTCAATGCACATAAACAGCCAAACGTCAGACCTCAAAGATCTTATCAAGTACTGCTTAATTTTGTCATTCATCTAGAATTCCTATTTCTTTGAAAGTGAAAGCAGAGGTATGAACAATTTCATAACAAATTTGCTCCCCCAGATTTCATTACCTTATTTACATAGGTAAAGGATGAACCGTGTAACGATGCAATAGTAAATCAAGAGGCTGTGGATTTAAAAAGCAATGGCAGTTCTGCATTAATGTCTTCAGTCAGCTGCATTTATTTCGGTAAGAATAGCTGTTTTACATCTGTTTAACCCACCTTGAAAATTCTGTACTCAAGCTCCATGTATGCATAAGTATATGCTTATATGTTAAACTACAGTTCATAAAAGCATCCAAACTTTAGTTATGTATGCAAACTCATGGAAATGCTAAGTCAATGGAGGTTCACCCATCAGGATTTTTTCGTATATATAGTTCATGCTCAGCGAAATACATAGCTGTAAATCTGGTCATCAGTTTGGTTACACAGAGGTCAGGTGAAACATGAACCACTCACTCGCAGCATAAGATGCATTCTTCCCTTGATGGCATGTTCAGCCCTAGCTGAAAGGACAACCCATCTGTGACAGTGCAGTGCAGTGGTGGCTCCACTCGTGGAAGTCCCTTTCTGTGCTCCTAGCCATTGAGTTACATTAAAATAGCACCAGTTTTACCCAACCTAACACCCGGCTCCATGTGTGACTGCCTGAATGCGCAAAATCATCTGGGGTCTAGTGTGTGTGGTGCCTGAAACTGCATGAAATGCACTGCCCCACTCTTCCTATGTCACTTTAAAAAGGGCTTCCTTTTCTTGGTGGCAATTTTACACATGAGAAATTATCTGTGGAAATTTTAGAGTTGTGGAGAAAGTGGCTGATGGACAAGGTTCACAGGCCTTGGAAACATTTCTCTATAGAAGATTAGTCATTTTTTTCTCAATATATACCCTTATTTCAGAGTCCAAATCTTTCTCCTTTTTCAGCAGCTGCTGTTTTTGTAGCCAACTACAAGTCACTTGTAAATGAAATTGCATCCTTCTCAAAACTACATGAAAAGAATTTAAACGATCCCATGAGCAAGTTGTTGCCCTTGTGTCGAACTGGGCTACACAGGGTATGTAGAACTGCTAACCTCTCCGTCAGAGCACAGCTCTGTGAGCAGTCAGTGCCAAGTTACTCCTGATGATTAATTCTGACTTACAGAAATATTCTTGACCTTGACTGCAACTCCTAGATCTTGTTTCTTATCATTATATGTGCATGGGGTTGGTGGTTTTTTTGTTTTTCTGTTTTAACTTTACACCATGTTGGTTTGGGGTTCTTTTGTATCTAATAAAGAATAAAGGAAAAACAGTTTGAATCATGTGTCCTGTTGAGGGGACCAAATTAATTAAAATCCTGATGTATATATACAGCTGATACTCCTCACCCTAATGAAGAACATTAATTCTAGAACATGTGTGGCTGTAGTCACATTGCTACAAATTACTGAACTCTTTCCTTTATCTGTTTCCAAGAAAGTCTCCCCCGGTTAGTTAGGAAAAAAGAAAAATATGACGCCTTAGTTCTAAGCAGCATAAATTACATGCATCAATCAGAGGAAGCTTAAATTAAAATACACATTTGGCAAACAAATATGAATATGTTGATCTCATCTGTGAATCAAAATGATTTAATGCCAGTACTGACCCCCCACTGATCAACATGAAGGTCACTGCAAACTGCTTGATTCTCATTGAGAAATGTTGTCGTGTCTGTTAAAGATGCAGTTTTATACATTCCCTAATGCTCAATCTAATCAGTAATTCCAATGTAGCAGAATTGATTTATTTTAGAAAGAAAACAAAGAATTCATTTTTTTTATTTATATAATCCAAAACAGATAGCTAAATTAAAATGTTAAAAAAATACATGTGGTTTATGGGTCTGGACTGAAGGTTTTCCAGTGTGTTTATGATGTTTTCCAATCTAGAGGAATACTATTTGTTAAATAGAATGCTACACCTTTCAGATACCAAGTGGTCATAAATCAGTCTTCCCTTATCATCCTGTTCATGCTTTCTGGCTATAGGAATAACTGGTTGTTTAACTCAATTATGAGGCGAATTGTTGCTATGAATGGATAATCCAAGGCCAGTTGGGTTGTCATTGATCTCAGAGGTCTCAAGCAAATAGAAGAATAGGATAGTGGTCTTATTGAAACATCTTTTATAATGTCTTTGTCTGCAGTTAAAACCTCTTTGAAGCAGGGCTGGAGAAAGTCAACACAGCCCCAAGGTGAATGGCACTGGTGGAGGAGGAAGGTCACGTCGTGATGCAGTCGTACACAGGCTCAGCAGCTCCTGTCACTGGGTCCCAGTGCAGACCCCAGCGGGAGAAGAAGCAACGGGGAACAACAACAGATTCCACCCATAGGGCAAAGTCTCAGGAGAAACACAGAGGAAGAGGTCGGTCCAGGAAATATTTCTTCCTGCATCAGACTTAGTGAATATCATCCAGGAGGTTTAGCTATATTAATGAATATGTGGAAATAGACTTTTCTCATAGGTATGAATGTTTTTGCACTGTTGTTTGTGAGGAATTGCACTTTCTTAGTAAACATTTCACACCTCTGTAATTGGGGACTACAGCAGCAGTGGAAGCCAGCTTCTCAGTTCTGCTAAAAAACACAATCCTTTGTGGTTACCATGTGAAATTATGACTTTTAATATCCAAGAATAAATATTTTTCTTTCTTAGATAATACTTGCTAGTCTCTAGTTAAGAATTATTTCCATTGGAGGATATTTGTTATTTATTTCTCTCATCTTCTCCAGGTGGAGCTGACACATTCTCCATGGCTATTCAATATTCAGGTCCCACCTTCTAAAGCTCCCAATAGCCCACCTGCAGTGTGAAAATCTTTTAGGGCATACTTCAATTTAAACTACCCACTGGGAAAAACCAGGAAGAAACAGCTTAAAAATGCATTTTGACAGGAACACTGGCCTTAATGAAATTCTCAAAGTATTGCAGAGCAATGGTTTACTGAGGAATGATACTTACTTTTCTGCTCTCCCTGCCACACAAACACACACTGCATAATGTAATAAACCACAAAATTATGAGAACTGCAGTTTATCACACATCTTTGATTACCTTCTCTACCTCCCATTTGCTATCTTATGTAGTTTCCATCCTTGGTCCAGCAGTCAAAAATCCCTGAGCAACCACAGGTAGCTTCTGTTATCAATCTTGAGCAATTGGATATAGAAATATTTTGCATCCCTCCATCCAGAGACAACCTTGTCATTCATCGGCCCTATATAATACTCCTTCCAGCTTCATGTCTTCAAAGCCAAAGCTTCCCCATTACCAAGCTGTCAGAAAAATTTGGGCATTGATTATTTGCTGAAAGTCGTGCTTTGTCATCTGTATCGAATCTCTTTGCTTCAAACTAATCATACCTCTGACACTGAGGAGTGAGCAGGTCTCACTGTTCACCAGCATTCATGAGTGATTGACATTGAATGAAGTGTGGAGACACAAAACCAACTCTGACAAGACAAAGGCTTGAGAGAACAGTGTGAACATGGTCATAACCTCTGCTGCAGAGCCAAGCAGAAAGGCAGAGCTAACTAACTTAAACTATTTTTTTTCTTTGAAAACTTTATTGCCCTCCTCTAAAGAAGACAGCTGGCCTGAGAGAGCATCCTTGATATGATGATGCTGGAGCAGAAACTGATGATACTTCAGCCATTTGTGATGGAGTTTGGTGCAGTCACACTTACTACTAGAAAATCCACAATATCTGACCACTGAAACTGAAATAACTCCTTAGATGATACTGTATTTGTAGAAAAGTATGGCCTTTCCCACTGCTTTCACTTTAACCAGTATCAGTACAAGATCCATATAGGCATTTTATTCCTATTGAAGCTGAAGACGAAAGTGCCAGGAGCCAGAGATATCATTTCAGTGTACAGGCAAAATGAGAAGAGAGAAAAGACAATGCCAAGTCAGTACTAGCTTGCAAATGGGGAATGATGTTGCTAGTGATTTTGCTTCATGAAATTCCATAACCTGGTCAAAAGTAAAATTATTCTCATGTAAAATGTGTCTACTTTTTATCTGCAACAGTATGACAAAGGAAAGGAATCTATAATTTTAGTTTCTCTCAAAAGGTTCTGGTTTAGCTATTATTTTCTTTTTAGTAAAATTTCAGACTTCTCTTTGAAAGCAAATATTTTAGCTTTATTTGCAAGAGGAAGAAGTAAGGCAGCTTTTATCTGCTATGACATAATGGTCACTTCTTGATGAACATCATACTAAGATCCTTTTATTCAACAAGTTCACTTTTGGATGAGTTTTGAACTGCCTTCTTTTTACTAGCATTCATAAATTTAGTCAAGACTGAATATTCCCTCACAAAATAAACATTAGCACTTGCAACATTGGTGGATATGGATATTTATTTATCAGTAAAGAGGAACATTGCTTTTTTAATATATGCAGATTAGCTCCTAACTGATAAACAGTTTCCCAGCTATGCAGCTAGAATTGGTTGATCAGAAATAGATATAAGTGTTTGAGTGAGCTGACCTTCATCTATTGATCAAGGGTAGTTGGCAAGATCTTAAGTAATAGAATTCTTGGCTTCACACATCACTTTCATGTTGATAGTGTGGAATTGTTTCCGAGTCCAATACATATCTGCTGGTGAAATACGGGAACATATGAGACTAGTCAGTCACACCCAAAATATTGTGGAAACTAGAAGCAACATATGTACTTCCTTGAATTTCTCCCACTGGTATGGAGCATTTGGAAATGCAGTGACTCTTTGGATAGGGGCTTGCTCAGTATCTAGCTAGCGTGTGGCACCCCCTGTTACAATCTGGAAATTGCTTAAACCGTTAGGGAAAATCAGCTGGTTCGGTGATAACATAAAACAAAATTAGTCTCCCAGTTAAAGTTTCATTCCCAAGCCTTTTGAAACGTCTCTGTTAAAACTATGAAGGCCAAATAAACTTATATTCTAAAATGCATTAAAAATAAGTTAATAGGACCACCCTTCACTTGGAGTGCAATGCATCCTGCTAACAAGAGTCAGTAGTTTTCTGTCACCTCCATCCTCAAACAGGCTGTTCTGTAGAGTGGTATTGCTGGGGGAAAAAATAAGCCTTCAGCATCCCACCTGACACCTACGCTGTGTGATGGAAGAGGAAGAATTTTTCACTGTAGGGCCAACAGCTTAGCCCTTCCTGACTTTTAGCAGAAGAACATCACCCTCCTACTTTAAAATAGATAGAAAATATTTTTTATTTGTTCCAATCTCTCACTGAATACAAATCAGGGTAAACACCTCTGCAATGGCTCTACAGCTAAAAACTATCTATGTGTTTTGATCAGTTTTAACAGCAATGGTCTATAGACCTTGCTTTCCTGTTCTGCAGTACTAAAATGTAAGAAAATAAAGCCCAAGGCTTAGTAAGCATCCCTTAATAAAATAAAATTGTCGGTATGAATCTACCTATGCTAGCATAACCTTATAAAAAATGTTTGATAGTAGCTTTTCGCACTGTGAAATCTAAAACTGCAGTACACTTCAAATTTTGTAGGATAAATTTGATACATTAGTGTTGCTTTGTGTTTATTTTTTCTTTATTTATACCCTTTTTCTTCCTTTCTGTCTGCTTTACAGTGTTTTCTCATCCTTCTATGCGTAACCCTCACCATTTTAATTATCTGTCTGTTTTATAAAATCATGTCTAATTAGAAGATTTTAAATTCCTCATTACAGCATATTCTCATGCAGAACTTGAAATAGGAGTGATTATGAACTGTTCTAATAAGCACCAGATTTGCACTCTTTAAAAGACTGGAATTGTTTATATCTGTATGCACATTAGTTTACCTCAAGATGTGTTAGATTACATTAATTATCTTTACATCTGCAACAAAGAACATTAACGGTGGATGCAAACCTTATTCCTCTGAATTTTTGAAAAGTTATTTTTTCTTTTCTTGACAATGTGTATTTTCCATACAAGGAAATTTGAGGGATGGACAGAGCTTGCTGCTTGAACCTGCAAGACCACTGTTTTTCATTTTGCTGGAGACTAAACGTGTGATGTCTCTTCTTAAGGAGATCTGAGACACCATATTGTCAACCCATGCAACTTAGCAGGACAATCTAGAGATGTTGAGTGCAGAGCAGGAGGGATAAATCCTATAAGGATTAATTGATACCTTGAGGCAAGATGGTTGACTTACACCTATTAGTCAAAATAATGACACCTTTTGATGAAGTCTGTCAAAAATTCTGATTTTGCAGCTAGTGGTACCTTTATTTCACTTGAATCTCTATCTGGCTCAAAAGCAGGCGCATTTATTGCAGCACTGTCCCCATGTGGATTTCTACCAAAACAAATGTGGCAAACTCAATTTTGGCTCCAGTTTTGATGCAGAAAAATCCTTGCTAAGCAAAATACAAATAAATGGTTTTAATAGTTTTTAACCAAAGTGATGTAAGAAGGAATTGGGAGGAAATGTCTGGAATTACTCTTCTGGAGCCTGTGTCCAGTCCCTGCCTGCTCAGTTCAGGCTCTGCAGGTCCCTGTAGCCAGAGGACACAACCCTGCTCTCATCAAAGGCAGCACATCCCTGATATACACAGATGCAGATCAGGCATCCCAGCTGACCTACAGACATGGTTTTCAGAGACCTGAGAGGCTGGCCAAGTGTAGAGAGGAATGATGAGAGAGGCGTGCAATATTCAGTGAACAAATGTCAACTCCTAAACACTTGGTGTAAGTTTATAAACAGACTCAGAGACACGGACAAGGAAATTTATTTTCTGCCTTGTGAGAATAAGTACATCTTTTCAAGTCCTTCTGGTCTGTGGCCAGAAACAAAGATACTGGGCCAAGCTATCAAATTATTTTTCTTTTCTATTGCTTGGTATTTCCATGACAAATTCTTTACATTGCAAATCGTACCAGTACAGATTGTTCCACTGAAATCAACGGGATAAGTTACAAAGGAACGTGCTGCTCAGAGGATCCAAGAGTATAGCAGTCTAAACCCTAATTAGCACCAAAGAATTTATTTGATCCATTTTACCGTATTTGCCCCTTTGTGAAAAGTCTGCGTTCACACCGTAATTCCACAGCATTTATTTGTTATTCAAAGCAATTTGATGAATAATTCTGTAATAATTTGTCTCAGCTTATTGTGAATATTCAGGATTTGAAACATGAACTATGATTACTCCCCTAAATTAAATGGTGTGTTGCTATTCCTTCAGTGAATGACAGTCTTAGAATCAAGTGAAGGATTTGGGGAAAAAAAAGGAGAAAACAAAAAAGAATTCAACTGGAATATTGTCCAGAATTTGCATAAAATTAACTTTTACTGTGGACAATCCTGCCATGACAAGATCAACCTCATTTATGAGAAGTAAACATAAGTGGTAAGCATATTGTTTAAACATATTTGTTCAGCAATAGTGCATGCAACCTGGAATTATCCTTTTTATTTATTAGATGTGCTACAGCCTATAATTTTATGGGAGACAAAAAGGGGAAAAGACAAGCAACACGTCTGAGGAGGCATTAAAAAACATTCTTTGCAAAGGAATTTTCTGTGCAGTGAAAATCAGTTTAGGTTTTCCCCTCAGGCTCTGGAAAACATACATTACAACATTGCACTCAAGAATTTCAGTGTTTCAACTAAATGCAGACATATACACACCTGAAGTGCAGTGACCTTAGAGGCAGAGGCTCGTATTTGCAGGCTGATGCTTACTTCTTATTTGTTTGTTAAATTTCTAAACCCTGCTTGTTTCTGCAGCGAGCCATCCACAATTTTCAGGATGACTAAAAACCGCAATTTGGCTTGGCTCTCTGAACTTGGACTGTAAACAGTGGCAAAGTGGAGATGATGCTTAAGGGTGCAGCTGGCACCACTGCAGCTCCAGCGGCAGAGGCATTTCTTCAGGGTGGGCACCAGGCTGTGCAATGAACCTCTCCCTACCACCTGCCCTGGGGAGGAAACAAACTCACCGTGAAATACCACAACTGTTCGTCCTTCAGCATTTACTCTTAGAGAGACTTCTGTGCTGGTGCTTCGGTGCAGATCGATAACCCTTCAACAAGTGTGGGGAGTTCCTCAGGAAGAAAAACACCTTATGGGAAAGCTGGAGGCATTACACAATTACAGGAAATTAAATGGACCAGCAAGAGAAATTAAATTGACCTGGAAGATTTTACAAGCATTTCATCTGGGAACTCTGGCAAATATGGCCCCACAGCACTTGTGTGTGTCCTGTGCATTTATGTGACTCCATCATGCTGGGGTGTGAGGACCCTGTAGCCTATTTGTCCTCACAGCAGTCTCATGAGTGGGGGAAGTGCTATGCTCACTACCTTACAGGTAGGCAAACAGAAAAATTTTACTTAATGAGGGTTTCAGAGAGTCTGCAGCTAGTAGAAATTCAGCACATAAGACGCGAAATGTGGGACCTGCTTGGGCAGGAGAGGGTACTGTGAATGTCCATGTACTTGGTGTCAAGCAAAAACCAAAACTGGCCAGATCAGACTCATTTGTTATTCTTGAGCTCACCATTAAGTGCTGTATGAAAGACTCCACTGTTTTTATTTCTGTAAGACAAATCAGTTGAAAAGATGAATTATTTTTTAATATTCAATACTACTTTCCAAAAGTCCATTTCCTAGAGAACATTTGATCATTTCTGTACTGGTTTTGGCCATGTTCCTTAACAGCCACACCATAGCAACAGATGGCACAAGAGGGCCACAGCTTTGACAGAACTTGAGGAAGGCAGGAGACCAGGTACTGCCTCTCCAGGTGTCCATGCTAAGGGCACCCAGGGGTATCACCCCAAAATATGTCGCTCATGGCTGCTAAATCACGGATGTTTTCCCTTTAACCAGGAAGCCATAGTTAAATAGGCAGAGACATGGTAAAGACTCTTCTGTGACTTCCCTACTTCATGCTGGGAATCCAAGTATTCACAGACAGAAACAGAGTTTAATTGCAGCTGAAAAGCTTGGTCTGAGGTAGTGTTCAAATGTCTTAGTAGTGGGTACTAAGCATACATGCACTAATAATTGTGACAATAAAACCCTAATGCCTGTCATAGGCCTAAAATATAGATTGCTTCAATGTATTTCTTGTAGAAGACATATCAAGAAATACATTCAGGTGGTGAGTGACACAGTAAACAGTGCTTAAGAAATTAGGAATCGGCTTAGATGCCACTCCTTTTCTATATCAATCCTGCCTGGATCCTTTTACAGGATTTGCTTACCAAATCCAAAAATCCTATCCTGGAATTCAAAATTCCCATTCTAACTGTCTAAACTGAGTAAAAAAAAGTTCGTAAAGGAAAGTGCTACAACTTCTCACCGTTATCTCTGTTGGCAAGGTCCAAGGAGAGCAGCACATCAGTGTTACGATGCTCTGTCTAGGCTGGTTGTCAGTGCTGTTCCTTACAGAGCCTGAACAGCAATCATTTGCTTCGTTTCAGACACTGGTTATTAATATCAATGTAATAGTTGCTTTTGGCAGTGTCATGATATGAAGGGGCTTGTCACTAACATGAATAAAAGTTGTGGGGTTTGGATTAGGGCTTTCTTTATGCTTGCCAGTGTGCGGGCAAATGCTGATGCAAAAGCTGGGGAATGGGCCACTCATTGTGAGATGCAGGATCTGCTTATTATGTGCAGCTCCTGTGGGGATTTTCACTTCATTTCTAGCAGTGGTACTTCATGCTGAGGAACAACATTTGCTCTCAAAATGTTTGCTCAAGTTCAGAATCGTTACTTCTACTTCCAAATCAGTCATTTGCCGAAAGCCGCAGAGCAAACAGCTTTCAGACTGTGAGTGGTCTCTGGTGCTGCCTGTGCTGCACTATCTGTGGGCAGTGCTTCTCTCCTGGACACCCACGGGTACCGGCTGATCACAGCATTGCACCTTCTTTTCCTACTTGTTTTCAGAGGAGCAAAAGGAAAATCAGACCAGAAACTTTGCTTATCACTAGCACCAGGATTTCAAAGTTGGAAGCCTAAATTTAGGTTCTTAATTACATATGGGGGTGTTTAGAGCATCAGCACTTCCCATTGAAGCCTGTGGAAACCGATGAGTGACCAGAGCTCTGAAAAATCTGCTGCAGACTGGATGTGGCCAGGACTGTTTGCACACAAAGCCTCATATGCTTTCAGAGCGCATTAAGGGAAACAGCCTTCTCACAGTTTAGATGTGATTTACAGTCAAAATTATGTCAGACACAGAAAAGGTATGACCAGGTAGCAGGTCCCTGCAGCAAATGAGCGACTCTGGGACTGCTGAGGACACAGAGACTGAAGAAACATCTCTGACAGCCTTTAAAATGTGTTATATGATGGTGCTTGTGACCCTGCCTTTGCCCCCGGCTATGCTATAGCTGCTAGAAATTCAAATCTGTCTCAGTAAAGGCTGAGTGGTATGTGGGCAAAGAAAAAGAAATAAATAGGTTTGGACACCCCACATTTTCCATCTGGGGAAAAGTTAACTTTCATCAACTTTTGTTCCTCTTCGTTTGTTTTGGTTCTTTTTCCTTCTAATACTTGAAAGCTTTATTTTCCTTGCTTAAAATGTTGAGGGATTTCTAGTATCTCATGTTAGAGAATGCAAATGGCTTAAAATGTCTTCATCTGTAAAGGGTGGACACCACCACTGCTTCACCAAGGCTTGATAATACTCAGACATTTCAAGTTTCCACTTAAAATATGGGGGCATCCACATTTTCTGAGGATACTTCATTAAGACCATAACACTGACATTTGCAGTTGAAGGTCAAAGTTTTTGTGTTAAAAGCCAGAAAAGTTGTGGCACAACCAACATGATGACATTACGTAGCATATCTTGTATGATGTCCTGATTTAATCCAGTTTCTTTCGTCCACGCCTTTGTTTTTTAATACATTATGTGTTTTTGGTTGGATACATGTGGAGAGGGGGTGGGAGGCTGGAGGGGGTGGTTTTTTCCCTTTAACAATAGTATCCTGCTTCCATAAAAGATATGAAGCAGAAGACTGAACAGAAAATCTAGCTATTTTATTGCCCCAAGGCATTATTCATTTTCCTGACACATTATGTTTTTAATTAAAATTGCACATGAGTTAATTAAAATGTTCATTCAGCCTTTTTTTTTTTTTGCATGGGTGCCTTGTTACTCTCCCAGCATTTTAGTAGAAGGCCATTATATTTCAACAAACTGCTGGCTTTATCAGCTCAGACTTCTACTGACAGACTGTCATGTTCTTTACACCTTTTTATCTCAGATGTTCTAATTTTTTTAAATACCTCTTCTAGTGTGGGGGTTGGCTGGTACATTGGTTGGGGTTTTTTTCAAAATATTATTATTATTCTGCTACCAGCACCTTCCATTAGTTGTTTGAGCTCAGGTTTATTAAGGAGACATTGTCAGGAAAGGGTAGGAAGGTTTCACAAATAGGGGTCACAAAAGTGTTATCCTACAGGACCTGGTGAACATTGTCAAGGCTCACTCTTATGGAAACTGCTCAGGTTAATCTGCAATGCAAGTACACGGTAACTTGGGAAGCATGCTAAAGAAAAGAAGCATTGAAAGAGAGTAATAATCAAAATCCTGCAGACATTTTGCTTATACTGAAATATGTGGAATTCTTTGGATTTATAGATTACAAGTATTGAATATTTGTTCATTAGTTGAGAAAAGAGGAATGCTGTAAGATAGACACAGATTTTGTCCATCTTGCTCAGTCAAAACTCTGTTTTTAAGAGGTATAACAGGATTTGAATAGTTTGAGCAAGTGTTTCATCTTAGCTAAAACAGTGTTCTTGGTGATATATTAAAAAGTGCAAAAGAGATTTCTTAGGCTGTAGACTACTAAAAGCTGCTTTACTCAGATTTTAGAGAACTTATGTCTACTCTTAAAATTTCCAAGGCACGAATAGATGTCTATCCTGTTTCCTTTAAGCTGAGTACATAACATGTTGAAATGCAGTTATTTTCCCCAAACACCACCAGAGCCAGCTTTGGGAAGTGAGCTGTCATAGGAAGCATTCTCTGTCCCAGGTGCCAAGCAGTTCCTAGAAAGGAATAGATTTCGCCTGTAGGTCATCTCTGAGGTCCCCAGAGGTTTTTAAACATACATGGTGTACTGAGCTTGTTATTCTTATTGAGGATACCCTTATCAAGTGTTAATGCTTATTGAGCATTTCAAGTTAGAAACGCAGAAAAGACCAATAAATTATAGTGGGGGTAAAATATAGAAAGCAGGGAAATAAAATGTTTTCTGAATAGGTGTAGAGCAAGATGTTGCGTGTTTGCCAAAGCCTTCAAAACCTGCAGAAAGGCACCGATGTTTGCAACCAACATCTTGCATTCCGGCTGCTGCACCAGCACGTGCCTGGACAAAACAGAGCTTTTGGAGGAAGGGTTTATTTTGGGTGTAAGTGACACACACGTCTCCTAACAGCAACACCCAAGCCAAGTTTGAAAATCAGACCTCAAAACAACAGCTCCCGTAACTCAAATAGAGAAGGAGGGATGGGCCGAGGGGTTCAAATTTTGAGCTCAGCTAACATGCGTTAGTGCCATTTGCTTTTTTCACACAGCATGATTTAAGGACAGACTGTCAGCCGTAACTTTGAGCTTCCTAGATGCTGTCAGCTCATTTCACAACCTACATATTATTGAAGGGGAGCTTTTTACATTTTATTCTTTGACTTCTTGTTGTATCTTTGTAAGAATAATGTGATTTCAGGAGAAGTGTTGAAAGGTTTGAATGTGGTAACTAAACATTTACAAAAGATCTTTAGCCTGAGATATGTAAATATATTTCTGTCAGTGGTTCAGATAGCAGTGTTTAATTTTGCAGAAAAATCGCAAAGGTTTCTTTTTATTTTTATACTGAATTTATGCTTTGATGAAAAGCACTTCACTTCAGGAAGTGGAAGAAATTATTTATTTTTAAATCTCTCTTAATACGGCATTTTAGATATCTTGCAAAGGGTGTGAAAGATAAGGTTACCAGTCAGGAATAATGTTTTACAACATCATTACCCTGATAACACCTAAAGCAGCTCTATTTGCATGATATCATTTGGTATATAACATACCTGTATTTTGAATCAAATAATATCCTCCTTAGTTGCACTATATTCCCATGTTATATTTATTTAGGCATCCAGAACAACTTCCCTGAATCCTAAGCTAAGAAACCCTATTGCTTTCCAAAAGATCAGGATTTGACTCCTTTAGTTTAAAAAATACCTTGGTATTTATTATAAAACTATACTTAGTTGACAGGTTATTAAAAATTCAGTCCTTTGTTACTATGTATTATCTACACAATTATTAGAAAAAATCCCAAAATATTTCTTCGCAACTTTTATTGGAATTTCACATTAGTGGAAATTCATAGAACTATGGAATGGTTTGGGTTGGAAGGGACCTTAAAGATCATCCAGTCCAACCCTGCCTGTGGCAGGGGCACAGTAAATACTCGCTTCCTAAAATCTAATCTAAATCTACCTTCTTCCAGTTTGAAATCATTACCTCTCATCCTATCACAGCACTCCTTGATAAAGAGTCCCTCCTCATCTTTCTTCTGGGCCCCCTTCAAGTACTGGCAGGCTGCTATAAGGTCTCCCTAGAGCCTTCTCCTCCAGAGCTCCAACTTTCCCAGCCTGGCCTCACAGGGGAGGTGCTCCAGCCCCTTGATCATCTTCATGGCCCTCTTTTGGACTTGCTCCAACAGGTCTATGTCCTTCTCAAGTCAGGGGCCCAAGAGCTGAATGCAGTACTTGAGGTGGAGCCTCACAAGAGCAGAGTAGAAGGGCAGAATCACCTACTGTGACCTGCTGGTCATGCCTCTTCTGATGCAGCGCAGAATGCCATTGGCTTTCTGAGCTGCAACTGCACATTTGCCAGCTCATGTTGAGCTTCTCATCAACCAGGACCCCCAAGTCCTTTTCCTCAGGGTTGTTCTCAATCCACTCTCCACCCAACCTGTATTTGTGCTTAGGATTGCCCTGATCCATGTGCAAGACCTTGCTCTTGGCCTTGCCAAACTTCTTGAGATTCGCATAGGCCCACCTCTCAAGCCCGTCAAGGTCTCTCTGGATGGCATTCCTTCCCTCCTGTGTGTCAACTGCACCACAAGGCTTAGTGTCCTCTTGCAGAACACAAAAATAGAAGAGAGGAAGAATATACCTTATCCCTACTACGCAGCTGTGCATAAGCACAAAAAAATGATCAGTAGCTGGTGCATTTATCACACATGCACATGCATGAGAATTCATTAATAATGCAGAAGCTGCCACCCAACAGATTTCTGAGCAAGGAGTTTCTGTGCCCCTGCTTCAATCTTTCAAGTAATGGCGTTGTTGATTTGCAAACTGCATTTTCTTCTTAATTTTTAAACATCTTTCTGCACTTAAAATGAGACAATCACTGTGCAACTAAACCAAAACCAGCAAATCCTGGCCGTAGTGAAGTCAATGGCAAAACTCCCATGGTCAGTGACTGAGCCAGGATTTCACCCAGAGTGAATAAATGAATATATATTATTGTGGAACACCTATGGGCAGTTGGCTTGCACAGACATTTCCAGCTGCCATTCCATACCCTCTCCACTGCCTATATTTTGTATTTCTCTTCTTTCACAGCCTCTCTGTCTTGCAGGTCTACTTTCTGATCTCTTATCAGAGGTGTCTCACCTTGGTCTTTTATTCTGCTTCTTCATGTCTTTCGCCTAAAGCCTTGTAATGCTTCTCTCACTATGCCAATGCAATTCATTGACTTTCAATCTATAGTTTATATTCCCAGTAGCTCTTTCATCTCAGTTCTTGAGTCTCCTTTCGTGTAATTGACTTTCTTCTTGATGTCTCCATTTTTCTCTACTCTCTGACTTGTGCAATATTTTCTTGACTTTCCTGTCTATATTCTGCTTTTACTGCAGTCTTCTGATCCTAGTAAATCCCTAGCCCTTCACAGACCAACTAATTGTTCCTACCACAGAATTGTGAGTGAAATGTTTATGAATTTGTCAGCAAAACTGAAGCATTTTGTAAAGTTGCGTAATTTTTACCAAATTGTTCAGTTAGGAAAAGTAAAAGGCTTTAAAGATACTGTGGAACAATCAAAGTATTTTTCATCAGCATTTTTAAACACAAATTTAATTTGTGTGTTTGTAATAATTAATTCCTTTTGGTTTTCTGTTTTCTTTAACACCATAGAGACTTTTTAAAAACAGAGGTTTCATTTCATACATGTTTTAATAGTTTAGCATCATAGTAACATTTCAGAAACATTGGTTTTGAAATGGCCTGAAACATTTTTTCCAACATTTAAAAAAGAGTCTAAAATGGAAAAAAAAAATCTTTCTTATCCTTATTTTTACACCCTGTAATCTGGGTGTCACACAGCATCAACATTGTGTGCTTTCATGTAGGAAAAGTCAACGTCTAATCATAAAAGGATTTGAGAGTTTATATTAAGAATACAATTGAACTTGTTAGCTGCTGTTTGGGATCCTGCACACTATGAATTTCATACAGTAGAAATTAAAATCTGGTATCGTTTAGTGACCCGTATCACCTTCTTTCTCACAGATTCCAACTGTGTGAAGTTATTTCCATAAAGTAATGGGGGGAAATTGTAGAAAGCAAACTGGATTTACCAACAGTTCAAAGCTGTGGTGAATATTACATTTAAAGCCAACTCCTCTTATTATAGATATTTTTAACACTTCCTGAAAATTTCCTTCAAAAAAGTAACAGTAATTTTCATCAGCTCTGGGAAAAGAGTCATCAAGTATCTCCAGGTGTAATGTATTTTTAGTAGAACCACCCAAACTGCTATCTGCAGTTGTGAACTCTGCTGAGGAAGTCTCTCGGCGCTGCGGTGGCAAGCTATCTGCCCACCGGCAGTTTGAGCACTCCAGATAGAGGTGCAAGACCTTAAAAAAAATATCTAAAGCTATGCCATAGACAGGGAGCATTTTTAAAAATCATTTTCCCTAGCTTGGAAAGCAATGGAATAATAGAAAAAGAAACAAACTGTTTTGAGAAAGGAGCAGCCTGAGGAGCCCAGCTTTGCTGCAAGGTCATCAATCCTCCCCTGTTCTACCTCTCATTTGCTCATGTAGACAATTGCCTCCTTCTGGCCCTGCAGAAGTCCCTTGGCTTCTCTCTGCTCATGCTCTGCCTCCCTCATTCCCTTTATGCTTTCCTTAAAGTAGCTTTCATCTTTTTTATCCAGTGTTGAGGAACCCAGCAATTCCCAGGAAGTTTTTTTCCAGTAATCACCTAATTTCCTGCATGAAGCAGCACAGGGCGCCCCAAGATTCCCATCATCTCGCATGACCACTTTTAGCGTGCTCAGACTTGTAAAGTCCTGCTGCTTTCTGTCCTTGTAGGCACAAAGGTTAACAGAAATTCGGCAACTTTTCTTAATTGTTGAACTTCAGCCATTTAACCTCTGGACCTGGGAGGAGCATTTCTAGGAAGCAGGATATAACAGCCCTCTCACGTTTTCCCCTGTTAAGGGGCAGTGCTGAAGTGAGAAGTCCAGACTGGCTCCAAAAGCTGAGCTCTGTTAGAACAGATTCCTTTCAGAGACAGTTTCCTCCCCTAGAAATACAGGAGAACAAACGAGTAAGCAAACAAAACCCCAGTCACCTTGGACACATCTCCTGTACGCTCACCGATCATCCTCCCTGGGCATAGTAGTTCTGATGGCCCCTGGCCGGGCCACGGCAGCACCATCCAGACCTGCTGGAAATGCAGCAGGTGGTAACCTCTGCAAGGGAGATAAAGACTTGGAAGTGGCAGTGATTTGTACCCTACAGAGATCAAGCAGAGTCACTGCTAAGAATGAGTTGAGGTTTTTTTCACGCAGCTTGAGTAAAGCCATTTTGAGGGCTTTTTGTTTGCTTCAGTTTATTTGCTTTTTTCACTTTATTGCTTTCATTCTTCTACCTCATGCAAGAATAAAACCTTGCTACAAATGTAAATAAGGATCTGAAAGCCTTTTTTGCTATACATGGAGCAAGGGATCCACTGCACAGCCTTAGCAGCTATCTCCAGCTATGTGAAGATGCAGCAGGACCAGAGGGCAACTGCCATCCCTCAAACTCTCAAGCCAGCGTTACAAAATAGGCTTGCTTCTGCACTCAGAGCATTTGGGGGTTCTTTGTATATATTTTAAGTTTATCACTGCTCAATAAATTTAGATGGTCTCTGACAAATAGAAAAAAACAGGCAATAAAATATCTGTTTCGCTGCCCTAAATTTAATCTATCTACATTGTTAAGACCTTTGTTGTATTTCTTACTCCCATTTATTCCCCCACTCTCATTGGTAGGTGTGGATAGTAGGTTTACTTACTGACTTGCCAGTTGTATGTGTACAACAGCTCTAAGTCAATGACATCATTTATTAGGGAGATAAATGAGAGCAATTAAGCATCATGGCTATAACTGGTGAAACTTTCTGGAATGAAAGTGTTATTAAAATGACAGAGTGCTTGTCTGTGCCTGCCTAAGGTGTGCGATTCAGCCTCACGCCTCTGCCTGGTGGAGTGACCCCCCACGGCACACCTCACGTGTGTGTTGTTTCCATAGGGCTATATATAACCTCTCATGTAAAATGGGAATGTGCAGTGATTGATGGCTATTTCATTTTTAAGAGCCATCTTCTGCTATATTATTTAGAGTTAAACAGGACAGCTGATAAACATTACACTCTAGTTCATGTTTGTTAATCTATTCACTTGAATAACCTCTTTAGATGCTGATAAATGGCACCTTCACAAAGAATAGCAGTTACTTTTTCACATAATATACTGGTGTTTAAGGCTTTTTATAGTATATCAAACACACAGCCTCACTCTGTCATTCAAAACCTGAATGACATTTTATTAAAACCGGATTTCTTTTTAGTCCTGTCTGGCTTATGTTTCCAAGAGTTTTTAAAACTGGATTTGGCAGAAGGAGGGAAATAATTATAAGAGAAGACTCCATTCTGTCAAACCAAAACTCTAGGTTTCAAACCAGGGCTTGTTTCCCTTAGGAAGTTAAATTCCCTGATTTGGAAAGAAAAGAAGCTGCAAAAGTGCAGAAAGGAACAAACAACTGAAAAATAAGGCTATTGCAGGAAAAGGAAAGAAATAGGACTAACACATGGAGAAAGAGATATAGATGGTCAAATAACGTCTGAAGAAGCAAAAACAAGGAGAGAGAAAAAAATAAACTCAAAACAATGGCAATGCAATGAGAAAACATTAACTAGATAGGATGCTCCAGGCTTCCCACAGCAGCACTGGGAAACAGGACTGAGCTATAGGACAACAGCCTTACCAGCCTGGAGCCATCCTACAGTAGAGATGTGACCTGCATCCCCCATGCCAGGAAAACCTGCCCTCTCCCATGGGAGATGCTGAGCCCTGAAAGGCTTCTTGAGAGTCCCAGGCTAGTCAGACATATTGTATGTGGATGGAGGACACACAGAAAGCATACAGATGAAACAGTTGTGATTGCAAATCCTATCCCTTTTTAAGTATCATAAAGTAAAAGCATTGCAAAGGCTGCAACATGGCTGGAGGAAAATGGATATTATATCCCACTACTGTTGGAATCAAATACTTCATTTTGTAAAGCACATGATTTACCTGTGGTTTGTATCCTAAAGGGCACTGCACAGCAAACGGTACCCAGAAGTATGTTTCCAACACAAGTCCATCACCAGGAACATGAGAAGGGGTGAAATGGGAGCCAGGACTGGCTGGGGAGCTTGAGCTGGGGCCAGCTGTACCTTGGTCCCTATGGACTGCCTAGGAGAGAAGACCTGCAGCAGAGCATCACTTCTGAGGACCGTCTTCCAGGTGTGTGAGGAGGGAGGCAACCCCGGGGTCTCAAAACTGGAGAAGGAAAAAGGGCAAATTTCAGACTGAATTTCGAAACCAGACAGATACCTTGTAAAGATTTTGCAGATATGTTAAGCAGAACTTAAAGCAACCCTCTTCTTCCTCTGAAATGCTGCTCTTTTTTCTAGATGCCAGGAACCCTGAATGTGTTTATCACAATCCTTTCCATCCCTGCCAAGTCTGCTACAGTAGCAAGTCTGTGGAAGGAAGGAGTGGAGATAGGTGGAAGTGAATTACTACTTTACTTTTTAAGTAAATTCAACTCTCCCACAGAGTTGAAAGGTGTCAGGGGTTGAGGAGAAACGCCTAGAGGGACTCTGTGGAGAGATGTCATGTTCAGACTGCCAGAGAAGGAGTGGAGGGCAGTGGAATAGGGGCAGATGAGTTATGTGAAGTAAATAAAGTATTTTTACATGCTCAAAGATGTGCCTAAGTAATTAGAAGGTACACATTAAAACAGACCCAGAGATGAACAACATCAGAAAGGATATAAGAATAACTATGCCGGGTCAGACCAGTAGCCCATCTAATTGACTTCTGATGTGTCATAGTGGAGTTGAAAAACCCATATTAAGTCATCTGCCAGCATTGGAAATAATGCGCTAGCCAGGATGAGCAGGCAGGCAGAGCATTTCATTCTTTAAGAAAGGAGTACTGATATTGTTATGAAATAATCTATTCTAATTTAACATGACTGAATGTTCTCAATACCCACAGAAACATTTTATACATTTGCTGAATTCTGCTGATTTTTGGCTCAGTAATATCTGTGAAAGGAGTTACACCATTTAATAAGGAGTTACATAAAGGTAACATTTGACTTGAACCATCTGCAATTCAGGTTCCTTTATTGCTCTTATTTTATGCTTTTAAGTAAAAGTACAGAAATATTTATTTTTTTTTTAAGACTGGCCAATGTCTGTTTGTGGGGAAATTGTTGCTCCTCTAACCTCCAGTTTTTGCTTACCCACTCAATAGTTGTCTCTCTTGAAGGAGTCAGAGCCTCTTTGTTGTCTATGGTCAATAGTTTTCTTTGCTGTTGCCTTCAGTCAATTAACAAAGCAAACTCAACCCTTATATTTCATGACAGGAGGAAACCAAGGTCGTTGTTATTTCTTCAAGGAGGCTAGCCATGTTTACCACACAATGCTATAAAAATGCATAATCTCATAATATTAATCCCTACTAGTTCCCTATATGAGATGTTATGGTGGAAAAAATGGATTTTTCAATGAAAGAAAATATCTGTGGTCTGTGTTTCCCCAAGTATGTCCATCCTCTAGATCAGGCAGCCACTAGCTTGCAACGAAATCAGGATACCTGTGCCACAGATTAACAGATTAATAAAGAAAAACCTTCCTTCTAGGGATAAGTGAAACATACATACTCAGTTTAAGTTTGTAAGAAAGTTCCCACCTGGCTACGTCTGTTGTATCCTTTAACCTTGGACAATGTATTTCACACCTCACTCAACTGACCTTGTAGATGAACTGATAGTCACTAAAGACTGAGGAATATTGGCAACTCTCATCTGTGAAAGAGTTGAATATAGATAGATAGATGCTGAAGAATACATCCTGCACATGGGATAACTAATTGTCCAACCTTAAAATGGGACTTGAAATCTAGGTTGTTTCACATAAAGGTCCTGCAGCTGAAGCTTTTCTTCTTATTGCTATGAAGAAAAATAGAAGTTTGAATTATTTTTTTGTCAGAAACAGGTTGATAATGTGGGCCCAGGATAGGATGGATTTATTTCACAGTAAATTATAGCACAGATTATTTGATACAGAGTATATTCAATTACAAAATTTGGTATGTTAGTACTAAGCTATCACTGTATCACGCACATTTCTCTATGTAGTTAGAATTTACCCTGCACAGTTAATAAATTTTCATTAGAAGATTTTAATCAAATCTTACCTTTTCTCAGTAACAATGAGGAGGAGTAGATATGCTCACGCTCACCTTTTGTGTTTCACCTCCATGTCACCTTTGTGCATTTCGATGTAATGCAGCAGAATGACTGCTACTATTTAATTAACGGGAATCTGGATTAACTCCAGGTTTGGGCCATGCAATCAGGGCTTGTGAGTGTGTTCAGAAAGGGGTGTTTTCCCTGGCTCATTTTTTATTCCTGCATGGAGATCTGGTCTAATGCAAACTTGTCCACATGCTGCAGCAAATGATTTTCCCTCTCTTCTGAAACAGGTTCTTATGCACCCCCCACTACACTTCTATGAAAAGAAATGAAAAGGCACAAACAGCTTGACTTGTCCATTTACGCTAAGTACTATTTAATGATGAGAGGCTTTGCTTCTTCATGTATAAATCTACCATATAGTCTAGTTTATACTATAGCTACTGTCAGATCTATTTTTATTTGTTTTATGCAGATTTATGTCCTTCTCTCCAGGTGACAACTTGATAATTTGCATCCCATTGTTTAAGACCATCTCATTGCTTGGAATTGGTTTTATGTTTCCTTAAAAGGGCTTATCACCACCATGAACCTCAGGAATGCTTTCAATTCTTACAACTTCTCAAAATATTTTTGGCACCATTCAAAATATATCTATAACAAATATGATAAGAAAGTCCAACTGCAGTTGCAATTTTTTTTCTTAATAAAGGATCACAGACCCATATATATATTTTGCAGAGTGTCTAGCCCACTCATAAATGTCAGTGGGTTCTCAAGTCTGAATATGAGTGTGCAACAGAGCAAATGTGAGTGTAAATTTATGAACTGACACATTAGTGTGAATTTGTGGTCATATCTGATTTTCACTGGTCTTTCTGCATATGCACTTTGCCCCTTTAGATGTCAGCATCGATCCATACTGGTGCTTTTGACAGAGTTTGTCTTGGCTAACAGAAAAGACAATTGTCAAATAGATGTTGCTCATTGTTCATTTCCAGAGACTGGACATCTTTTTGCAGTAATTTGATATGGCAAGTTTTCTCAAGCTATCAGCAGAGATTCAGACTACAGATGATAAAGAAACCTAGATCTGAGTTTGTCATGCATGAAGGATTCTAAAACTTTGAATTTTTAAAATTTTGTAGCTCGTGTGGAGGTTACAGATGGGTAAACTCAAAAATGTTTGGTCTTAGCACAGTATTAGATTTACTGGCCAAACATCATCTGCCAAAGCAAACTAGAAATAAATAGCTCTCATTTTCAGCAGAACAGAGCCATTTTCCCTCCCTTTTTATTTCTATTTTTCTCTTTCCCAATCTATCAGTGTGAAATGACTATTGAATGAAATTCTGGAAAATACATCCAAATATTTTAGGCTTTCTGATAAATTCCCTCAAGGACATTGTAAATGACAGTTTTGATCACCACAGATTGCCCATTCAAGTTATATAGAGCTACATAGTTGCATGTGGCAAGACATTTCTTTGTATCCCACAGTCTGTCTCTGGGGAACTGAAATTTTGAATCTCATTTTCTTTCAGTTCCTAATTTTATTTTTTGTCTTCAGGATGTTACCTAATTAGTTTCCTGCTGGTGTTCTTCACTGTTCTTCCACAGACCCTTCATGCCAGTCCTTACAAATGACCTAGTCATTATACTACTATCTAAATAATGTTTCTGATCAAGACAGTGGGTGAGAAAGTCCTAGAATCTGCCCCGATAAAATTCTAGTTAAGTGGCCAATATAGAGAAATTTAGAAAATCACAGCAGTTTAAAGCTTAGTCTTCAAGGAAGCTTGAGCAGATATGAAAAATGTTATTGTAAGTGCAGTTGCAGACGATAATGTGAAGCGATGCATGTTCATTACAACATCTTTCCACAATGTTAAGTTCAACAAGTCATAGTGCAAGTGTATGTTTAAGCACTGGAAGATCAGAGATACACTCTGATTCTTGAAGGAAACGATGGTGACAAAGACAGTTTAAATGAAATTTTATGGTAAGAAGTACTTTCTGTACTTTTCATTTCTGTCTGCAATCCAGATCACGGTCGGTCTGTATCCACATCATTTCACTGTTATCAACTCTCACCCAGCCATAAATAGGCAGACAAGTTTGTATGACATCTGATTTTTTGAAGAAAACTCAGATTTATGATTACATTTCTATCTGGTTTCTCATTCTTGATGGTGATTTGTCTTAGATTTTACATCATGTCCACCATTCTGATATCTAACTGCATATATATGAGTTGTGGCAACTACATATATACTTACTTTTCACTCATCTGGAGATCAGGACATCTGAAGCAAATTTGAGGTGAAAACCCGCTCATCCGTGTTTTTATGTATTATCCTTTTATCCTTCTCCTGAGTGAATAAAAGCTGGGACAGTAGTCTGCTCTGTGCAGATACACTTCAGCATTGACTTTCAGCTTTAACAACAATCCAGATTTTTGTCTCCACCTCTGTCTTTAATACTGCTGTGGCTTTCAACCGCAAAGACAGCACAAGTGAGCCAGGCAATCCCATGACAAACTCCACTAAGGACTTCACAGTTAACAAAACAATGAATGAAACATCATTCTGGCACACAGAACAGCTTTCTGCTGTCTTCTGCCGCCTTTGCATTTTTTTCCCCAAGTGGAAAAGCAACTTCAAAAACAAGGTGCTGTCATTTTAGCAAAGGAGAATTAGGACTGTGAAAGGATGAAGTGTCCTTGCACAGAAAGACTGCAGCTAAAATTGTATCAATATTCCTGTTATAAACTGATAAACACAAAGCTCAGTGAGGTCAAGTTGTACATGCTTGAGCTGACATGCCAATCTGCCAGCAGTCATATGGTTCTCATATGGCGACACGCCACAGATGCCAGGAAAATGTGAGAAGTTTCTGGCTCATTTCATTTCACTCTCCTGAATGCCATGTTTGCCTGCACACACACACACACACACACACACACAAAGTAGATTTTCTATTTTAAATAGAGCTGTTATAGCCCGTGTATTCCCATTTTCTTAAAGGATTTGCAATAACTCACCCAAACTGATTCCTGAGACTTCATAGCAAGACTTGTCTTGGAAATGAGAGCAGCATGGTTTTTTGGTTTTTTTCTTACAAGCCTTCAAAACACTCCCCTACCCATTTTTAAATGACATCAAAAGACAGAATTAGAAAAAGAGACAGACAAGATAACAACACATCATATGTGGATGCATTTTGCGCTCTTATAATATACGTTCAGGGAAAGGAATTTTAAAAGTTTCAGTTGCCTCAAAATGAGACTTCTTCCAACCTCTAACAACATTAAAACATTAGTATTATTAATGCTTGAACAGTGGGAAGTATTTATTTCTTAGGTACTGTTTCTTCAATGTGCATTTTTATATCAACAATATAATGTCTCTGTCACATGGACTGGCATGATAGTACATTAACAATTGTCTGCATTTATATTTGGTAAACAGACCACAATTATTCATTGAGTATATAATGCACAATTTACAATTTGTTGAAATATGTATTTCCGCATTAAAGCATCTTTCAAGCTTTTACAGTCTTCCGTGTCAGGTTTGATTGTCTTCAAGACTTGTTTTCCTTTTCCTTATTTTAGATTGTTACTAAAGGGAAAAGGCTAGGACAAATATAACTACAATCACACAACATTTTCAATGAAGTTACTTACTTCTACGAATGAGTAAAAGTTCACCCTTGTCTCTTAACCAAGTACAGCTACTGTGATTTTAAATGAATTTACTTAAAATCATTAATGCAAAAACATTCTAGGTTCTAGGCTTAATGTATGACAAACAAAAAATGCACGATATGCCTATGTATATGTGTGTGTGCGCACATATAACTACTAGTGATTTTTCCATGCAGGACCATGTTTGAAATTAATTCACCTATGACATCTTACCTGCCTTTATTCAGAAATCCATCTCATCATTAAAGATGCCAAATTCTAGGCACCCCCAAACACTTTAGGTTAGTCTATAGGGAAATCATTCTTTTCTAGTGTTAAGATTCATGGCCCTGGGATCACACTTACAAAAGATTCAAGATAAGAATGCTGAATCAGGAGCAGGTAGTAACTTTCTTGTGTATAAAAAAGCTAGGATTTGGGAGTCTTAACTGCTATATTTACAAGACTAGAAACAAGAAATAGCAGAGAGAATTCTCTGTGCTCTGAAGGTGTAAAGATGTGAACATTTCAATAATCAGCATTTAGATAATTTTTTCTTTTCATTTACGCATTACTTGTAAACTGGGGGAAGAAGGTCAGCTCAGACCTCAAGGCAATAGCCTACAGCTGAGGAAAACTTGGTCTGACTCCTTCTTGGCCTGAAGTTCCCTGCATAATCCTGTTCATTAGGTTAAAATTAAGATACTGCCCCTTGCCTGCTTCCTCAAACCTGTGAAGGTTTCACACTTGACCTCTAAATATGGGAAACCAGGAGTGCTTTTGATTTTGTGGGTTTGAATACATATTCTGTCTGCACCCTGATGCTGGAGAAATGCCCATATAGGCCATCTCTCCAGCACCCTAAATGTCATGAAGAAGTGAGCACAGATGCCACAGAAAGTAGAGGTGGACTTCAGCATTGTCCCATGCCTTGTCAACAGGAAGACCATGGCCTAAGGGCAGGCCATGTCAAGAGCCAGAGGTCAGGGTCCACATCTGGGTGTCAGCTCCTGGCATACCTCATAGGGATGCTCAGACAAAAGAGAAGGAAACCATGATGTTAAGAGTTCTGCAAGTTCTGACATGACTTTTACTACATATCTGAAACAGAGGTACTAGTTAAATTAAAACTAAACCAAATAATTTCCCCACTTAAAAAGGAATCACCATTGGAATACACTCCAGAGACAAATCCCTATTTTTCTTCCCTCAGACCCAGAGATTTTATATCACTTACAGAGGTCTTTCTGGCTTTTCAGAATCTTTCCTATCTCCTTAGGGCTCAGTCAAGGTAACTGGCCTATATAGATTACTTTTTTAAAAAGCAATTCCCTATAGAATACTAACTATTCGTGAAATATTTTGTCTTGTAAGTGGCATTGAAAAACAATATTATGTGAAACTGAGTCTTCAGCATGAATTTGGAGTTTCCTGTTTGTCTTTTTCCTGAAGTTCTGAATTCCTGAAAAATGTCACAGACACAAACTCAGATCTACCTTTTTTTTAATGAAGCAATGCCTTTTTTCTTGCAATGTCTTTTTTTTTTCTCTAGAATATTTACTCAAGGAACCCTCATTATTGCAATGAGAATAATAAAGCAGCTGAGGAGCTGAAGAACAGAACTTCAGTTTGTTTGTTGCTCACTAAAGCACATACATTTGTACAAATGTTTTGGAATAAACATTTGTGTTTGTGCTTGCACAGCAATTAACAGATTGTAAATACCATCCAAATTACTGTGTCCTTGGATTTTGGTTCATAAGACGTGAGTCCTAACTAGATTTCACTTTTATCATTAGCTGTCCAGTAAAGTTAAAGGACTTCTTAAATGGAGTCAGTCTGAATGTGATTGTATTACTGGGATCAAAACAACGGCATACTCAATCATTGATTTCAGCATTGCATACATTGTATATTGTATACATGCTGTCAATACCGTGACCGCCTTGCAGCAATCAGAACAATTTCTCTGTCTCCCCAAAAATTAAAGCTTTAGAACATAATTCACATGACAACAAACATTATACATGCAGCTCTATCTTAATAGTCTTATCATAATTTTTTTTAACTTAATTTGTCAAGTTCATAACTATCACTTGAAACTTGCTGACAAGGAGCCTGATAACACATCATATCAAATTCAATTTTACAACTGTTTCCTTGGAAACACAGGCATAAAAATGGGCCATGCACAATGGAATGAAATCAAACAAATTAAAATAAACCTTAAAGAATTCCCACTGATCAAACCCCCTTTGCTTTGTTAAAATTCATGCAAAAACAGGGATAATGAGTCTTACAATAAGAGCATCATTAGCCCCACAGTGCTATAGTGCCTGTTTGTTTTGGCCTTGATCCATTGAAGCACTTTGGCACATATGTAACTTTAAATGCATGAGATATCCCAGTAAACAGAATGATTCATGTGCTTAAGGTTATTCATGTACTTAAGAACTGCACATGAGGTGGCTTTGTCTCCAGAGGCTCACTAGTTACTAGAGAGAGGATATATATATATATATACACACACACATACTGGAGGCTATACATACATCTGTGGAAGCCATGCTCAGGAATGAGAACTACATATAAAACACTAAAGTCTCTATATACCAGAAGTTATGACTTCTGATTATTTAAAATCATAAGAAGATAACTGGATAAAGGTAGGAAGATATTAATTTTGAGCAATCTGTTTGTATAGGGGTATAAATTTTATTTATCGTAAAAACTGCATGCCTGTTCAAAGAAGAAAAATTACTTTTTTGTTGACCGTTGGGATTTTCTTCCATAGGTTTGAAGTGACTTTAGAGTAAGATTGCAGATCATCTGATAAGAAAACTGTGCTGAGATTTACAGCTATCTTGCTAAAATTTTCTTGCATATTAAGGGTTGTTTTTAATTATCAAGCAAACCAACAGTTTTCCTCCTTTTTATTGTAATCATAATGATAAAGATGAGCATGTAGATTCTTGCACTTGCATTCGAGATCTAGTACGCCCGTTTTATATGGCAGGACTATCAAAATGCAGGCAAATGTATTCTTTCTCCCAGTAAAACAGTTACCATGTACCAGATATCATTAATTCTACCACTTGTTGTATAAAAAAGCAATTTAATCAGAATATTTTCAGAATATTATTGTTTTTTTTTCTTTACATTTAGGTAAAAATGTCATGGATAAAAAAGGAATTTCCATTGGGAAGTTTATTCCATATCATGCATCACACAATCTCTTCTTTCTCTAATATACCTGGTACCAACAATGCACTACTAACTGATAACAAAACCTAGTTATGACATAGTTATGTTCAAAGATTTCAGTTCTCAAGGTATTTTGCAAAGGAATTACATATTACTGTCTCATTTTGACAGACAAGAACACTGATCTACAAAGAAACCCCTCATCACAATCAGTTATTCCCCATAGATCCCAGATTTGCACTGAGGTATTTTAATTTCACAGACTTTTTTCAAGGATCTTACAGCATTCAGACTGTAATGGATGTCTTACTTGACCTAGGCACAGGAAAGAATAGATAAAACTTCAGCTTGTAAAGAGAAAGATACCTAATATAAAGCTGAAAATGGGTATCAAATGCTATTGACAATCAAGCCTCTTTAGTGTAAGTAAATGCTTAAATGTCAGACTGCAAGTCCTGAGACAAGGAGAGAAAATTCATGAGCTACTTGAATGTTTGCTTCTTCCTACCTTTTGTATTTCACCACTCAGAAAATTAATTTTAAAAGTACTCAACGAACCCTGATGCAACTTTTTTCCAGTAATTTTTTCTCATTAGCAGAAAATGCGGAATATTTTAATTACAATTTTATACTAATGAGATTTTATAAGCAGATATTGTATAGTCGATATTTGGTAGTATATATCTGACATTCCAGAGTTCAACCCCAGTTCCAGCAGAGATTTTTCACATATCTGTGTTTGAAACCAATCATTCATTCCTGTAAAATCATGATTATTAATTTTTTCTTCTATCTTATCTATTCTTTTTGTTGGCAAGTTGACCCTTAAACTTTTGGGGCAAAAGCTATTTCCCACCAAACATTAGTAAAATGTCTGCTGGCCCTGATGACATTTTCTCAACACCAGCAAGTACATTAGAATTGCAACTAATCATTTCAAAACTCCAGAATGTCTCAATTTTTGCCTGTTGTTATGTTTACTTTCACTGCAATAGCAGTCAGTCCCAGGAAATCTAATTTCTAGATTCTTAGGATAAATGATTGAAGGTGTAAAACACCCCAAATTCTCTTGAAATTGAGTTATTTATAAGCTATTTCCTTATTCCTGTGTAGAGTAGTACTCACTAATAAATTACATGTTGCCAAATGTTTTTTACTGCTGTTTTCTTCCCACAGTTTGTGGCAGAATTTGTACATATAAATGGAAGACTGTGTGATTTTTGTTAAAGTTAGACTTAAACCAGGTATATACATCATGGGGGAAACCATGAAATACAATTGCTTGTTGTCACTGTTGACATAAACTCAAAGTGGCCAAGAAGGAAAGGATGCATGGGAAAGGGCTCCTCTCCACTGCCCTCACTGTTAAGTGCCACTTGAATGCAGTTACACTGTTAGCTAACTACAGGTTTAGAGCAGGATTTGAAGCTGTTTTAATAGTAGTCAACAGGAATTCTTTCCAACTGTAGGGAGAGTCCCGAGAATGCCCAGTTTCATTATTTCACAGGACCTCTTCAACCCTTAAAATTCCAAGATTATTCTTGCAGCTCTTCTGTGAGGCAAAAATATATTACAAGCTTACATCTATAGACCAGCTACTGCCCTATTCTTAAAACTGAGCTCTCTACAATCTTTCTGAGGAATAGCTTCTCTTCTTCTTAACAGGAGTTTCTCCAAGGTCAACTTGTACACAAAACAAATATTTCTACTTGTACAACAGAGAAATACCTGAAGTACCTTGGTTAGTAGCAGGTGAAAGCAGCAGGTTGAAGACTCATCCTATGGATTTAGTTTTAGTAGTTGCAAAAATATGGATACATGTTTTATACAAGAAGAACAATCTCCTGTGCTTCAATGAGGAATGTGTCTTTTCCTACTGCACATGGCTATCAGTGCATTGTAGCAAAAATTACTGGTACTCAGATAATTTTGTGTTGAGAGATGCTTATATATTCTTGAAAATTTCTGGTACAGTATTTGGAAAAGTGCAAAATTAACTCCAGTCAAATACAGGATTTAATATAGACCTGTCTTCCAGCGACTAGAGGTTTTTTTATAGCATAGTGGCTTTCGGTCACTTTCTAGATAATGTCAAATTTTATCCAAACAGTTGTGCCAAATAAGTCAAATGAGCAGTGTCAGGAGGCTCAAAATTGTGTTACCGACTACAATCTGTGTACAGTAGGTCTCTGTAAACCTCGTAAGACTCTGCCCTGGAAGTCCAAAAACCAACAACCTTAGAGCTCTTGTTGCAGATTTCAGGCTTTTTTTGAGATTTAATTTTACTGAGATTTCCATTGGCTCTCTTTCCTTACCTTGTTTCTTCCTCTCCAGCTGAACCCATCAAATTTAGCTATCAAGAGCATGTAACTTTCCCCAGCTGTGTGGGTGCTGCCTACAGTGGGGTAGCTACTTTTCTCCTTGTTCTGTAACAAGTTGGTTTTCTAAATTCTTGGCAAATTCTGCAGGGTAATGGTGTAGCTGCCCAAAATTCACAGAAGAATCTCCAGTGTAGAATAAAACAGCATAGACCATCAGTGAAGAGTCTCCTGTGTTTAATACTACAAGTCCTCAGACTTCTTGATATGACATGAAAGAGAACTGCAATCTCTGTCTATGTAGCACCATCAGGAATCTCACCATGCAAAATGTAGTTTGATTCAAATCAAAGCACCAAAATTAACCTTTTTGTTTTTTAATAACCACTGCCTCTCACATCTCTTTTGTTACTTAACCTCTTACCCCCTCTTTTTTGTGTCTCTTGGTCCTTAAGCATTTAGCCAGTCACACCTTAATGAGAGATGCATGGTAACTGACTGAGCAAGTCAAAAGTCCTTAAATTACCAAAGAAATGAAGTATTAAAATTAAATCTCCCTAAAGGTTGTTGATTTCTAATTTTATGTACAGAGAGGAGGGGTGGAGGGGAAGGTTTTGCTTTTCCCTTAATTCTGCCATATTGTCTGATTCACAGCCGGAGACAAACTGAAATGGCCATCTGGTTGATGTGCATACAAAAGGAGTGGTTTGCCAGACAAAGAAAGTACCTTTTATCATACAGAGCAATGCGTCTCCTTTTATCAGACTTCCATTCTTTGGTTCTGGTGGAGCTGCAGGCAGGTAGAAGCAGACCCTACCTACCAGCCAGATGCGGCAGCTGCTGTCAAAATAGGAATGTGAGTACATAACAGTCTGAGAGCTCCCTGGTACATTCATAACACAAAATATACCACAGTTGTACTGAATATTTTCAGCTCCTGATTTCTGATTTTAGATAGACCATTCTGAGTTCACTAACTTGCTTCTACTACAGAAGCAATTAGAAGATTTTGCGTTCAAATAAGAATACACAAAGAATTAGAAATCAGGCTGAGACCACTGTGTAAATGGATCTTTCTAAATAGGAGTATAGTTTTTGCAGCTATTTAATACCATCTGCAAATGTATCTGTCTTTTGTGATGGTAATTCTGTGTCCACATGAAAAAAGAAGGGAAAAAAAAAAAAAGAAGAAAACATCCCCTTTTTGCCCATATCAACTTTTGGAACATTCATCCACACATCCAAATACTTCCAAATGGCTGCTCCATACTAGTTTGATTTCCTCTGTATTTCAGTTCATACTGCTGATCCCAGTGTATTCACTATTCAGACGATGCAAAATGTCCCAGACATTTTTTAAAAAAAAATCACAGTAAAACATTATAATAGCCATTCCCTCTTTCTGATGATAGCTGATCCGAGTAATGTGAGAAATTCATGTTAGTTAGCATGCACTAGATATCTGCTGTGTTTATGAATTATTTTTTTCCCCTCTATGAAGTACTTTCATTAGAAGAAAGACAGTCATACATATGAAGTACTGGCATTGTTTTTTGAAATCAATCCTTTCTTTCTGTTTTCCCATCTTCTCTTCTCCATTGAAACCTCCTGCTCCTGATACTGGACTCTGTTGACCTTCTCTTAAGGGAGTATTTCACTGCCTTTGCTGCAGTGATAACCATGGAAGTAGAACATCCCATTTCCCCATAAAGCTGCTCAGGGAACTGGAATGGAAATTGCCCTGAAGTGAGACTCCACTCTTGAGAGTGGGTTGCTCTGTGCTGATATTCCCCTTCTCCTGATTCCCTTCCATTTTAAATTATTCCTAAAAAAGATTGAAGCAATATGTTTTTCTAACTAGAATGAGGGTCAAAGAGATAAAGCAAGCAAACAAACAAAAGGAGGGTAAGGAACGATCCTGGGTTTCTAGGCATAGCTGGGAAGTTCATCTCCCTGGTATGTGGCAGGCATGGCAATATTAAGTGTTCCCCAGGCAACGTTGCTAGGCTCCAAATTCTGTATTTTTCTTCCAGAAAACAAAACACATTCCTTTTTCAATCAGCTATCCCCTCCATCAATATGTAACAAAATACTCACAGTATGATGATATAAAAGCTGTTTAATTTCAGATAGTGACTGTCATTGTATTTATGCTGTCGTGGTATAAGGTCATATTAAAACAAGGGGCAATCAACTTAAATGTTGATCACATAATATGGGAGTGTAATTGCAGCAAAAGTATTCTAATAAGATTTCACAGGTTCAATACATTATTTTGAAATAAATGTGCACAAAGGATGTCTTGAAAGATGTTACTGAATTGTAAGTGTCAGTCATGCAAGAAGTAGAGATTTAAAAGCAGTCTTTGTATTCACAGGTCCATGACACGGAGTCCCTGTTTGGAATACAATCAAAGAACATTCAAGGACAAAAGCATTTCGGGCCCTAAATTTCCCTTCACTTCATTCAATTATCTACAAACCTATCCTTTTCCTCCTCATAATGTATGGCAACAAATTTCTATGCATTAAGTGAAACTTCCCTCTGCTGGGGAAAGACCTCCAGATTTCTCAGTCATGCAGTAGCAGATTTTGATCGGGCCTGGCTTTTTCTCCGTTGATCTATTTATTGGAATTTGTCATGCATTATGTGACAGCATTATGTCACCCACTAAACAAAAAATAAAACTATTTATTATGCTTAAAACAGTCTGAGAAGGTGATTTCACCTTCAACTTCCCACAAAGGAACCCATTCAGGCCTCTCTTTTAACAGGAGATGCAGTCCTTGCAGGGACCCTCTGAAGATCAAGGTGGGGGAAAATTTAGTCTGTAAGGAGGGCTTTCCACAGTGTAGCTGTAGGCTGAGGCTTGTCAACCAAATTACCCAACCTGGACTTTACCAAAGGAGCAAAGTAGACTGTGCTCAGTGTGAGAAACAAACAGCAAAAAACCAAGAGTGACTCCAAAGACAGAAAAATACCAAGATTTAGCTACAGCTTAGAGAGAACTCAATTCAAGTGTTGCTTCGTGGCAAGTGCATTAATTTTTCAAAAGACATTAATTTCCAAATCTGACTGTCCAAATGCCTTAGTGTCTCACCACATAGGTTGGTTACCATAATAAATATGTCAGATATTCAGATGTTTTGAGAAGGTCCACACAAGAACCTCAAGCTCATGGTAACACTGAATGTACATGAATATTTTACAGTGTTATATTAGCTCCATCTTGGAAACTGTGCCATAGGAAATGTCCATGCACTACTCAGATGTTTCTTTAAGGATGATCTGGACACCAACAGAAGAGTCAACTGTGAAAAGGTTCAGCTCTGGGAGGATTGCTCATATACCTGGTCTACTGTGCTCCTTGGTACCACACAACTGTAAAAAGCAGTACAAGACCTTTTAATCCATTCCTGTCCCAGTCTCTTGATGTCTGTGTACTGGTGAAAGGGAGCATTGCTCTTCTCCCATCCATGCAAAAAGTCACATTGGTAAAGAGGAACAGGGATTGCTAAAATGTGCAAACCAGCATGGTTGGTTATGTGTGCAAAATCAGTCAGATTGAACAGGGACTTGGAATTTAAAACGTGACCCATATTTCCCACTCAACCAAAAAATAAAATTTACAAAATTGCCTTTGATAATGCTCTGTTGTACAAAGAAGTTAAGTGTCAAGGACTTATTCAAACCCAGTAAAGTTGATGAAAAGACTCACTGACATTAGCAGACTTTGAACCAAACCAAAGGACTTTCTAGAATATTTCACGAGTAACAGAGATAAAAATGAGTAACTGGAAAGGCTAAGGGCGACAGGGACATTTTAAAATGTGGTGGTAGAAAACCAAACATGCAAGCAGGCAAACCGAGAAAGACAGTGACCATCTGCCACACGGAGCGGGGATGCAGCCGTCGATCCACTCCTCATGCTGAAGGAGACACGTGGTGGGCCTCAGGAAGATGTCAGGGCAGGATCCCGTGGGTGGGAGGAAGGCTGCCCTTCTCTTCCTCTGTCACCTCTCAGCATGTCCTTCTTGTTTCAGCCTGGCAATAGGGCTTGGGCCCAGAAACCCTCATGTGCAAGCTTGAAAACAGTGACAAGTGCATTACTTTAATTTCCCTTTAAAAAAACAGCTGATCAAGGCAAGGGCAGAGTAAAAAATAAGTACAAAAGGTAGAAAGAATTAGGGGGGGAAAAAGAATGTTTATGTTGCTTCACCACAGCATTCAGAGAATCTCATCTAGTCCTCAGCTACTCGTGGAGTTGCACAAATAACAGAAAATGCCTAGTAGGTACCTCCCTGCCTGTGCAAGAATGGGAATTCAACATTTGGGGCGTTGAGGCAGAGGGGTTGGTTTGCCAGGGAGCAGCTGAGTGCTTTGGAAGGTCAGGCTGATCCTGAAAGATGCTGAGCCACCTGGTGAGGGGTGTTAGGAAACTTGCAGGATTGGGCCCTTAATGTCTATAGCTGATAAACAGCCACGGCAAAAAGGCTATACTAAGATATTCATCCAAAAATGGGGAAACAGAAATCACTGTAATTAACAGTAGATGTGGCATTTTTAGCATAAATGGGAAAAACCAGCATTTAATATGTAGCACAAGGTTCATTTGCAACCATATAATCGCTGTCAGCTAATGCCTGATAAACCCTGCCTAAATTGGAATTTTATTATATCTATTTTATTATTTATCTATATTTATTCTGACAAAAGTTGGAGAAACTTGTCCAAAAAAGTAGGGGTCCACTTTATGTGCTTGGGTGTCCAAGCACCTGCCAGCTGTTTGTCCCCTGAATTGAGGACATCATGTTTTCAATTTCCTTCAATAAAGCTATGAATCTGGCAATTTGCTGGCCTGCTTCAGCTAAACAGAAAGGACAATTTGAGAAAGATCATAGTTCAGGCTCAGTCAGACGGAAACGATTGAAAACAGAGAGCTGGCCGCTATGTTTCCCCAATGCAGCTTGCTGTCGCAGTTTGACTGACAAACTGACTTTTTTGAGGTGCTCATGCCCATTTCAGTCAGAGTTTATTGAAGGTGATTTTGATCTTCTCCATGAGGCCACAGCAGCGGCCATGCCATCTGTCACCTTGATTGCATCGTGGATTCTCTGGAGAGAGTGCGATGGCTCCTGATCATTTACAGATTGTGCTGCTTTCGCCTCCATAAGGACCACATGCACAGAGCCAGATGGTGAACATACACGCTTATTATAAGTCTTTATCTCTGTGCAGGAAGGAGAGGCACCATTAGATCTCCCTCAGGAGCTCCGCTCCTCTCTACCATCATGCTGCTCTTCAGCAAATACAGTCTTCTTCAGCTGTCATCAACCTACCTCTGAAAATTAAAAAAATAAACAATAATTCCATCAGCACAGACACGAGACGTACAGAAAGAGCCACAAAGCAGCCCCCCCCTTCCTTTTCCCGGCACACACATACACTCGGGCTCCCGCGACTGTCAGCGTTAGGTGGAAACAAGTTTGTTCGCGAAAAGACAGTTAATGTGCAATTAGGAGAGACTTCTTTGTGAAAATAAAGCAATGCCATCCTGGTTGTTCTTGGCACATTTTAAATTCAGTGTGTCCTTTCTCTAAAGCAAACCCTGAGCACGCAATTGCTGTTTTTCCAAAGGCAGCTTTGTGTTTGAGTCTGTGTTTCTCCTGTCAGAGAGCGGCGATGGGATACTGGTTGCCACGGGCTGTGTGGCTGAAATGCGGCTGCCGGGGCTGGGAGAAGAGGAACTGGCCATGGGGAGCTGCTCTGTGGCTGGGGCCAGCTGGGAGAGGGAACGAGGCAGTCATCAGAGATTGTGGCAAACACTGAGGATATTGATGGACTCCTGTATATAGGTTTGTTGAATCCTCTCAGCAAAGAGCAATCCTCCAGTCACTCTTTGCCGAAGGAGAGGAGAGCATCGGCAGCCTGTACGTAGTCCAGACGCTCACCTCGACGCGTTTAATCCATGGACTGCACACCTGACCCCGGGTACAGACTGCCAGATTGCACAGTTTGGGCGTTTCTCTCCGAGAGTTCAGTTTCTTTTTGCAGTTTCTGTATAACAAATGCTTAATTGCTGGTAACATGGTTTTTCCTTGTTAGCTGTTATGTTTCCACTAAACTGCAGTTCCTTCTTTAAAGAACTGTAAATATTAAATCTTAAAATCTTAGCAGAAAAACCATTGCAGACACAGAGGTCTGGGCTTTGCCAAGCACTGAGCATCCTTCAGAGTGAAAACCTGGCCTACTTCCAACTACAGTGTCTTTCCTGAAGCACATGGGGATTAATGTGCTTAAAAATACTTCTTAATAATACTTCTTTTCTGAGCATTGGATGTCAGTGAGATATGATTCAGACATGAGACCGACATCTTCCAAAATGCTAAGGGAACTTGTTAAGGTCATTATCCCAGAAAGCGGGAAAAAAACTCGGGAAAATGCAAAAAAAAATGCATTAAGAAAGAAGAAAACGTTCTGGGTTTTTTTGTTAAGAGGGAGATAGATTAAGATAGCATCAGTTACATTGACTTTTCCTTGCTCTTTTTCTTTACATGTAAAAAGAGTGTTCATATAAATGTTGTCTATGACTTCTCTTTATTAATTGTTGGTAGGAATACTGCAGCTGTTAAGTAACTACTACTACAGGAAAACCTCAGTTTCAATATGCTGAGATTACACTCCACTTTACCCTTTATTCAAATCACATGGAAGAGAAACTCACGTTTTCTTCAAAAATGTTGCATCTCTCCACAGGTAAAACCAGGTTTAAATTCTAGCTTTGGCAGCTCTCACAGATGACAGTGGTTTTTTTTCTACTTCAGAATAACTTACTGTATTAAATAGCATCTTCCAGTTTTGTCACAAAGCATTTAATATTTTACAGAGTCATTCTCCACACATTATGTTTCGGATCCTGGGTGCTGTGGCATCAAAAGAAAAGAAAATAACTTCTCCCCACAAATTTAAAGCAAGTTTTGAAATATAAAATTAAATAAGAAAAAAACACATATATGTTTACTGTATACCAATATTACAAGCTTATATCAGGACGTTATGTTAGTCATCTAGTTTTTACATCTATCTATAGTTTTGCATAGGCTACTAGCTGATGTTGGTGTTACAGTTTGTGAATTATAATTCCACCAGAAAATAATAAGATCTCCAAGTGGTTTTGCAATTGCAATACGCAGAAAAATCCTTGTGATAACTAGCAATTTTTTCTGCCCTCTTTTGTCTTGGCCTGTCCATCCTTAGTATCCCTTCCCAAATTAGGCTAGCATGTGGCTATCGTGTATCCCCTCTGTGGATAGAATTATATATTGTGTTCAAAATCTCTGATTAATCTAATTAAGCTAGTGAGTGACTAATCCTTTAATCTCCTTGAAAGCACTGTTACGTCTGCTGTGTGTCAGATTTGTAACTAGTAATCAGTTAAGTAAATACTAAAAGTTAAGCAAAAACTATTTTGAACCCACTTCAGTATCGGCTTTTGGTTAGCAACCTTTATAGTTAAAATAGGACGGAGAACATGAGTGAAAATAAGAAATTGCCTGTGGTGGCAATTCTGCTGCTCAAGTGTATCAGTCGCCAAGGATTAACTTGTTACTGCTCCCCTCTTCTTCAGTGATTTAATTACAAATGAACAGGTAGCTTCTTCTTTGCTTTGTGTCTTGCACTCTGGAGAGCAAAATAGGAAACATGTTTTCTGTATATTTATAATTTAGAAAGGAAGTTCTGTTGCCAGTAATTTCCAATGTTTTGCTTTATCCTTTCTTTTAATTAGAATCAGAAATCATTGCACAACCTTTACCTGGCAAACACAAACATATTTTAAAAGCTGCACTAAAAAAAATAAGTATTTGTTTACCTTAATAAAAAGAGAATGTGTGGAAGGAGATTTGGGGCAGGGGAAGGAAAATGTGCAATCTTTGTAGAAAAAAAAAGTGTAGACCTATTGCTGGCAGATGTAAAAGCATCAAGTCAATATGGTAACAAGGATCAATATGCCCTCAGGCAAGATATGACTATGACAATGCCGAATGCATGTATAAATTTACCACTCCAACTAGCTGCCAAGGAATAAAATAAATTCAAAGCAACCATGCAGAGAAGAGTAAATCTCGAACCTGGTATCTAGCACACAGAGATGGCTAGGACCCCAGGAGATGTTCAGAGGGGCCAGTGGGAACACCTCTGAAGGAGCTGGCCCTTAGCGTTATCCTGCCTGCCATCATCCATGCGGCCCCAGGTTCACGTTCCCCACAGTAGTACCCATGGGGGATGCACAAGACAAGTTCAGCCTGAGTTTCATGGGGGCTACCTGTCCTAAAATTGACTTTTCTTGGTGTTTTATATTTGCAGAGTGTTTCATCCAGACCATCCTTTCCTATCGAACAAGTCACCTGAGTGAAGAGGGGGGGTGCTTCCGCATCACGAAGGCAGCAGAGTATTTCCTGAATGGCTTTTTTCAGTCATTTTCTTTGGGTAGAGTGGCACTGATGAGCAACTGAGGATCGGCAGAGTAAAACTTGGGGTGAAATGACCGTGTTTGCTCAGTTTGTAGGGGATTACAAGCTAGGTCTGTCCAAAACTCAGAAGATTGCAGAAACACTGTACATTTCCATAAACCCATCTATATAGGGATTTTTCAAGGAAACCTAGGATAAAGAACATCCATTAATTATAGTCACACACACAAACAAAACATTGTAGCACTACAGGTCTTTTAACCTTTTCCTTTTTTGAGAATATCTTTAAATGTGTTTATTTATCCTTGACAAAAAAGAGAGCGAGTCAGGCAGACACGAGAAATGTCTAAGTAACAAGGAATCTGAGCACAATAGATTTGAGGCCAGATTCCTCTTTGGATGCACAAGCTGGTCTCCCACAGATTTCTATGACAGCCACATTGACAGCAGTGGGAATCAGGCGTATTCATCCAAGGGCATAATTTGGCCCATAATGTATGAGGTTTGTCCAGCTTGTGAAAGCAGCAAGCAGTGTATTACAAACACTGCTTCTGTGCAGCTTACTGAGGGTTTAAATCCTCGGTGGCATTTTCTGCGCCTCTAAAATGCACTTGATAAAAATAGCAGAGACTGCTTGAATCAATACCTGTTGAAAGAACAGACCTGCTAAAAGAATTAAAATTTGTTGCAACAAGGTTATCCATTTAACAGGTTTCTACTTGAATAACCAAACACTCCTCATTTATAGCCTAGCTAAAGCCACGGTGCATCCACTGGAGAAAGTCTGATATTTTCTGTTCTTGCTTCTTAAGCCTGTCTTTGCAAATGTTTTCTACCCCCGCTCGCAGTGATTTCTTTTCACTTGGACAACGGTAATAGCTTATGTAATTATGACTTTGTACATGAGCTGAACTCCCCATGGATGTTTAGGCTCTTATTATCTTTAACCTCATCCAGCTCTGTCAGTGAACTCTCACCTTGTGGCTTGGCGGGAGGATCAGCTGGCTGCTGAGAGGAGAGCAGGGTGGTGACTGGCGAACAGTTCGTTAACCCTTATGGGGTATAACGTCAAGGAAGGGAAGGCAGGCAGAGTTACTTTTCCCTCTGGTTCTGCTGAGTTGACTGGCATCACTAGAGGCTGTTTGCAGACACATCTGGGAAGGAAGTCCACTCAAACGTGGGCTTAGACATCAAGTTCATCAGGCTGTGGTTTTGCTTTCCTTTGCTAAGAGATCCTGTGTACTGCTGGGGAGATTTTGACAAGCTTTTTTATTTCCATTTTTAGTAGAGTTTGCTATTCTTTTTGCATTGCTTTTATTATTTTGCAGGTGCCATAAAATTAATTCCCAGACTTTTCCTTGCCCAGATGCGGTGGACAAGAGATACAAGGAACTCTTGCAATAGAATAAACTGTTCACCCCTGGATGCTATTTGCCTTCTGCTTCTCCTCCTTCTTTCTCTCACATGTCCGTTCAACCTGTACCATTAAGTGTAGTGGTAGAAGAAAATGACATGCCCACAGGGCAGAGGTAAGGCTTCCTTCTGGCTAAAAATATGGTTTGGGAAACTGGTGAACTCAGCAGAGCCTGGTCCTTGTAGCAGGCAAGGGAGAAGGGCTGTCACCAGGAGGAATGGACCCTCTGGTCTGAGCTGGCTGAACTGAAAAGTTGGTGAGAAAAGGTAGGTCTGAGTCTAAGTAAAACATTGTTTAAAGCTATTAAATTAAAAAGCATGAAAAATTTTTCAAGCTCTGCTGAAGCCTTTTGCTTGACAGTTTTATGTTTTATTTCATTCTGAGGTTCTTCAATGCTTTTAAAATTTTTTTTTTCCCTTCTTACCACTAGATCATCCATTACACAAAAAATAAAAGTAAAATGTTACAGTGAAAGTTTTCTGAATTCTTCTAATCCTCCACCTCTTCCAAAAAAACCAAAAAGGAGTCACCAAATTCCACCCAGCACCATAAATAATTTCAGTCCACCTTAAACAACCTGCTTTGCTCATTCGCTCTCCACAGAGAAGTGATTTGTTCTGCCATGAGCCAAGTGGAAGGTAGAGGGGAGCCTGCCAGGGCTCTCCCCCAGACACTGGCAGCACCTGGACCTTGCTTCTGGGACCATATCTCCTGATGTGTTTTTACAGCCATGCCCCAAACCAACTGAATAGGGCCTTCGCCTGCTCCAAAGGATGGGCAAGGTCTTGTTTCAGTCCCTTCGGTTTTTCTTCAAAATTCTTCTCCTCGCCCAGGAAAGTGACTCCTGCCCATGGTGCATTGCTTCTGCCTGGGATCAGCACATACCTGGGGGTACTGGCAACAGCCTGCAGTCTTGGCAGTACCTTGAGAAGAGAGCAAGGAAAGGGCAAGGAAAAACAATAACGGCAAGGGGCTCATTACTGGATATGAGTGAACTTACTATTACTTACCTCAGAAATTGAACAACCACAGGAGGTGTGATAAACCATCTGTAATATTTATGAGAATTAATTTGAGATCTCAGTCCAATTTCTTCTGGCCATATTAAACACTGAGCTAAGTGAAGATTTCCTTTCCCAGGAAAAAGCACCAAGACTGAAACGTGGGAGCTTAGTTAGCAGAGACCCAGACTGCTAAGATCCAACTATTTGTGGTCCTCTTGAGCAGCTGACATTTTTCAGCCACAGCGTGTTTGCTGGTGGGCTTCAACCCTCATCAACAATTCTGTATTAGTGTGCCAGTTCTCACACTCTTCTTTTTTCCTGGAATTTTGAAACCTACACTGAATGCTGATTTATAATATTCAACATACGTTACATGCATGGTATGTTCAGTGACCATTGAACCAAAACTCACAGTGATTTAAGGCCCAGATTTCACCAAGGTGTGTCCTCATCCATCTTCATTCTCATCCTCATCCGGATCCAAAATCAATAAAGAACTTGCTGGTTTTTCCTCTGGACACTTCTGAGCTTTGGATTTTGTGTATATCACCAGAAAATGAAATCAACAAAAGTAGTACACCCTACATCATGTTTTCACACTGTTAAGGATTTAAATGACCTCTCTGTATGAGAACCACATATTTTTGGTAGTCTAAATATTTCCTTTTTTGTGCAAAGCAAAAACAATTCAACTACAGAAACAGCAAAAATGAAGCAAACAAAATGAAACTATAATGATAGCATTGGCCCATTTGAGTATTATTAATTGTATGAGAGAAAACTTCCAAGATCAATTAAAAAAACCACACTTCAGTAACCCACACAAAACCAGGAAATAAAATTAGCTCTACCTTCCTTAATCTTGGGTCCAATTTTTTTACATTTTTTCACTATGAAATTTTTCAGTTTATCTCCTCCATCTACTTTTATGTAATTCTAACACTGCACTGGATTCCTCTTCTCCTCTTGTTCAAGAATGAAGTATGCATACTAGTTTTACATGGATATGTAGAGATGGCCTGACAAATCCTTTTGGGAGGAACACAGATGCAGTGTGTACGTCATTGTTCTTTATGGTGGCATTAATAGCCATGTCTTTAGATTTGCTTTATGTATCGTGTTCTCTAATGAGACTAAATGCCCATCACTGATGCAGCAAAGCTGGTTCACTTTCCGATAACAGAACTTCCACTTAATTACTAAAAAAGTCTGTGGTTGCATTTCTCAGAGCTTCTTACCCAGCAGGATCTTCTTTCTGAAGCACTCATCATTTCCACCTGCCTCTCCTCTTCAAAGTTATCAGTTGTAGTTCTTCTGTACTGAACACTAGTTGAGTACAAGAGCACTGAGAGGCGAGCAATAACTGCAATAGCTAGCGCTGATACGTGGTGTCTGTATGGACAGTATAACCTAACATTAAGGTCTTTCTTTACTGAGTTTGATCCTGGCCCCACGAGTCAACCTCTTGCTGTCAGGGGACTTGTTGTAAGTAATGGTCATTTGTGTTTCATAATTATCTTGAATAAACACAATTAGTTCCACATTCTGCTGTTTTCTTCCTAAGGCATCTGTAAACATTCTGTACTATTCTAGCAAATGGCTTTTGGCAATCATTAAAAAAAAAACCCAAAGCAAAATTGTTCTCAGTGGATCCTTTTAATTTATTCTAAGGAGCATGCCCAGAGGAGCAATGAGACCTACTAGACAGTAATGGCAAAGGGATATTATCTTTCACTTAGTTAACCATTGTAACCCACTTCGAAGGATCTCCAATCACAGTCCTCATGTGGTTAAATTAGAACATAGACTCTAAGAGTTTTCACTTCAGGGTTTCTCTCATAAGCCAACCTAATGTATTTAGAACAGAAATAATGCAGGCATCCTACTTCCATCCGGGAGGATGGAACATTAAAGAGAACATCCAACAAAGCTAGCCAAAAGTGTTACTAAAACAAAAAAGGAATGTAGAAATCTTTAACAGCAGTAAACGTGCAAAAATCTGTTTTTTTCTCAAGGCTGGTGATCTTTTGTAGCCTTTGGGCACTGGTCAATTTACTTGTTCTCTCTATGCCCCATATATTCTGCCTGTGATTTTCTTTAATTTTTCTTTAGATTAAAAGCACTGTAAGTTCATAGTAACATGATCCTCTTTATAATAGTGACACGGGTTTTAAATAACAGTTGAGATAACAGAATAGTATTTTCTCAATATATTGGACTCTTTTTCTTCTTTTAGACTGTACATCAGGGAAACAGAAAATCAGTACTCCCAGACCATTAAAAATAAAATTTAAAAAAAACTGGCAAAAAATGGTTATTGAATGAGGAGAAAGAAGGACTGCAGTCCTTGTTCTAGTAAGCAGGCATTTAAAACTGGGAGGAAAGTGTCAATTGGTGAAATTAGCTAAAAAGTTACTCTGAGTTTTTGCCCTACATTTGGACTATCAAAACTGAGGCAAACTTTCCAAAGCAAATTGCTGAGGATTGCCAAGTTAACAAGCTGTTCTGTGCTGCAAGGGACATATTTATGGACATACTTTCAACAAGACGTACCTAGTGCTACCAAGCTGTGCTGTACTAAAGAGCAGTAAGTATCAGATAAACTGATTTTTTTTTAATAAAAGATTTCACACATGAGAATGATTAAACACAGCTCAAATATTCAGAAGTGTACAAACTAGCCCTCCCTCCCAAACCCTCTCCTCTTTTCTGCTACAATAGTGTCTAAACAAAGTAAGAACAGCCAGGAAATTCAAAGATAAGAAGGTTACTATACATAATTTTATAATCCATGCACTTGTGAAGAAGACACTGTGAAGTTAATTATGGTTAAGTACTAGGTCTGCAGGAGTAATTCTTATTTTAGTGGGATTGTGTGTAGCATCTTTAATGATATTTCAGAGTATTCCTTTTGAATCTATCAGTTTCTTGTTCCTTAAGAGCTGTGGTTTTAAACTGTTTCACAACCTTTTATCAGAAAAAAAAAACCACTCTAAAAACTAATTGTAGCCTGCAAGACAAACAATGCTAATATAGCAAGCAAGAACACCTAGGCAAAGGGCTTACCTAGGGTCACTTTTTAGAAGGAGCAGGAATTTTCATGGTGCTGCTTCTCAAAAAAACCTTAACCACTTGTATGCAATGGGCCAAACACTGAATTTCTCTGTAAGTTCCTACCACGGCAGATGATGCCTCTGGACACAAGATAGTTTTATATACCCAGGTTCCTTTGCAGCTCCTAGACCTCAGGAAGTGATACGGTTTACTTCAATTCCTGTTCATAGAAGGGTAAAGTACTGAATACGCATTCCTTTTCCATTACTGGGAGCTAAGAACACATGGATTCAGAGTACCTATTGCTGGGAGTACACTCAGTATCCAGCCATCATACATATAATTCAAATTAGAAATGGTACTGTGAATAGGCAATGCCCGTGAACTTGTTTTAAAGCTCTCTGGCATTTTGAGTCTACTTACATATCTAGAAATACTGTGAGCTTATGTGATACCTGTCAGATCACAATCATTTTCATGGGATATTTTTCTGCTTTAGAAGAGACCTGTTTTCTGGTGTGGTGCTGCCCTGAGAGTCATGCAATATCCTCCACTAAAGTGCAGAAGCCCAAGATGAAGATTACTCCAACCAGAACCAGTATGGCACTCACCAGGAGGCAACTCCAAGATTTTTAAAATGTTATGTCAGCCCATTTTTTCCTGTAGCCCCTTTCTTTAATGTAATCTTAACCATGTTTCTGAGTAGCTGGTGTTTCCCATGCCATTTGTACATTGGGAGTGTTATATAGAACATATACACACATATTCACTTATCCCGTTCATTAGATAAAGTGATTCTACTCTGTATACCTTTTTAATACTTCTGAAAGACATATACCCATTAAAATGCTCTGGTTTTCAACAGATATGAGCTTTAGCTTTTTTTATTTTAAATCACAAAGCATCTAATAACTTACATAGGGTCAAAAAAGAGGAGTTTGAATTACAGGAGCAAAAATAACAGAATTTAATCTAAATAAATAATCTGCATGCAGCACAAAAACCAAAATGCCAAATGTGCAAAATGTTTTCTCACTTTCCTTCTGGGCTCCTACTGTTCTCAAAAAATTATTTAATATTTACCTTTATGAATAACCTTAACCTTAGGGACTTTCAGGAAGATATGTTGATATACCAATATCAGACATAACAATATCCCTTACTGAAATATCTGAAAACATTCATTCCAGTGCCTGTAATTCAGATTTCTTCTTTTTAAATGCAAACTTGAGTTTTGGAGGATTTTTTTTCCTCTTAGTTTTGGTAAGAGATATTTAAGCAGAAAGAGCAGCTTGTTACCTTGACAGCGGAGAACCAACTGTTTTGGTTGTCTTTGTTCCATGTCTGTTCAACATACTGTATCCATAGAAATAGCTGCTGTCTCAGAAGTTCAAGCATTTTGTATTATGAAGACTGGGTTAATGCTACCTTAACTTTGCAGAGTTTCTATCATAAAATTCCACAAATGGAAAAAAAAAAGAAAGTCAAGATTCCCAAGGCAATGCTGTACATTCTGTATTTTTTCCAATTTATATTTAACATTTCAAAAATATCAATATTAAGCTACACATTTAAGAAATAAAGACAAATGTAATGCATTGCTTATAAGCTGTGTTACTGACAAGCTGTTACAATGGAAACTGCTGCTTTTGCTTTTGCCATTTTTGTGTCGCACAATGTGATGTTTATGCCGAGTGTGCTAGTTTGCAGCAAACCTAATACTTCACCAAATGTTTCCTTGTACTTCTGAAGTGAAGCAATGTAAAAACAGGTAGTCTAGGTTTTATATTTGAGGGCCAGGGTCTCCCTTCTAAGACAAAATTACAGCTTATAAACAGTACTTGCAAGCAATCCACTATCTTGCCTCCCTCAGGCCTCCCTCCTTCTCAGCCTCACACACCACCCAACTCTACCTTTGAAAGAGAAACACCAACCGAACTGCAGCTTTTTGCAGTGTATGAGATGGGGGGACAAATATTTTTAGGATGGAGATTGGGAAGGTCTCAGCCAAAGCAAGCTTGGGAGCTCCATGGTCTCCTCTAACGTGGCATTTTACAAAGATGCCTCACACCATGTGAAAAGTTTTGGGGGGAAGGATGACTTAGCAGAGAGCCATGAAACAGTGAAAAGGAATATGACAATGAGGTTATAACTGAAATAGATTTGCAACTTTTGCTCCAATATCCTTTGCCTGTGTTTGTTTATAAAGCACTGAGTGTGCACATGGAAACCACAAAAGCAGCTCCTACCATCTTGAAGAACAAACCACCCTTCAGGTGTCAGGATTTAGAGACTCCTCTGCCACAAGCGCCTGGGGTGCACGGTGGTGCCCAGTGTATGGAAAAGGGCTTAATTAAATCACAAATCACACAGTTCCAGGATAAGGCCTAATTGCTATTTGACTCAGGACAGACTTATTTTTCAATTTTTCTCTGGAAAACAAGTAATCTCCCAGCACTGTGCTTCCTAGCTCAGAGTGGCTCTCTGGCAACCCTGGGGTGTCAAAGTGAGGAGGGGGATCTGCGGTGGGGCCAGCTGTGCCGTGGGAAGTGTGAAACCCCGTACATGCCTGGCCTTCCTGGGCCGTGGAATATTGATGAGCTATGGGAAAAAAAAAAGCATCCAAGCTTGTTCCTGTGATTTGCTGTGCCTGCTAGCTCTGTCTCTCTGTATACAGGTATACGTGTGCGTGTGTGCTGGTGTGGGTGTAAGTACATATTCTCAAAATATAAATAAATATAAATAAGCACACACACATTTCTGTGCAAATATTTACACAGGTTGAAAAAAAATCAGGAAGGGAAACTATGATGAAGTAGTGGTGGTTTTGCTCAAAGGACTCACTGTGCAGGAGAGGAAAATGTATTGGCAATGTTGGTTTTTTTTTTCTGAACGTCAGCTCAGCAACTTCACAGAACCTGATTTCCAACATGGCCTTCATACAATTGCTTTTATCACTTTCTCTCATTGTGTCCTTATGTACAAGGGTAAAGACTGTTCTACTGCATCCAAGTACAGTGTGCTAAAGGGAGGGTGAGCTGTGGGGAGCCATGCCTGTGCCACTGTCCTTTGCCTGTTCCTGATTCCATGGCCTCAGGCTATGGTTTGCATTTTTAGGACAACAGCCGGCTATCTGCAAGCAGGAGACCACTCGTCAGGCTTCATTACTGCACACAAAATGACACTAGTGAGCCTGTGGTCACAACTGTGCTTATGGTGCGCTGAAAAGCCATTACATCTCATTGCAACAAAAAACTGCATGGATGTACAGGCTGACCAGCCCCATAAATTGCCAAAAACCTGACAGGTCAGCTTATTTATGCAGTGTAGTACCTGCAGTCTAATTTCTGGATAGAAGCTATGGTAAGAGACTAGGAACTAAGGAATCTTTTCGTCGTGTTATATTTTAATAGGCAATGCTCCTGTTTTCTTTATTGAGTACTGAGAAAATAAAGAATTTAATTCTGCTACATGCTTGCAGCACTAGGCATGGTCAGCTGAAGTGTCTTCCCCTTCTCCACATTAACAACCCTAAAAGCATAGTTAAAATCTAATGACCAGCATTAATGGATTTTCATGTTTGATAATATTTTTCATTGTTTAAATTTTTGGTATTATACAGATCGCATAGACGTATATAGCGTTTTAACTTAGCCATAAGTGAACCAGTCTCTGATATAATTACAGGCATTATTATTTGCTTAAGTCGGATAATGACTGTATTTAATAATCTTGTATGTGAAGGGTAAAACTCAAAGAGACAAAGAAAATGCATCCATTAGGATTCTGGAACATTCTCTTCTAAAGGAAATTCATATCATATTGTGGCTAGTGTTTACTTATTTTACATAGAATTGGCACTCACTGGCAAGAGCTCTGAACAAAAGAACTGTGAGCCAGATTCTGAACCTGTGTGCATGTATATGTGTATACATATAAAGAGAGGGAATAATTTTATTCTGGGGAAAAAAGATCTGTAGAAAGAAGAATTATCTTTTCTGGGGTCAGATGCTATAGCTGGGGAAAGCAGAGAGGCTTCCAGGCTCACAGTGGCTTTCTCAAGTAATCCTGTTTCCCTAGCATTGTGTGGTGATTACTGTTATAACAGTGTTAAATACCTTGAAGTCACTGATGGGCTTGTGTCAGTGCATGCACGTTGTAACTGAGAACAGCACCAGAATATTTCTTTATTAATAAAACTATTGCTGTGCCATCAAATATTAACATAAATCTTCCTGTTCTCAAAAAATGTTCATTTTCATATTCTCAGCTACAAACGCTCACAAAAATACATTTAATAGTAGGTTATTGTGATGGGGAGAAACTAATTATTGTTGGCAAAAGTCCTAACTGTTTCTTCCAAGTGGAGTGGTTAACTGTAGGTGTTGCACCTAACTTCTTAGTGGTCAGCAGAGCTCTGTAAAGCATGTATTTCTGTTGCAACAATATCTGGCCTTCCAGCTTAGCTCTTAACTTTCTTCAAATGTAAAGAACATTGGGTATGTTAAAATGGGGGAGGGGAGTTCTCTGCAGAAAATACTTCAGGGGACTCAGCCATGTGGACTGAACTTTACCTGGAAGCTGCATTCAACTTTTCCAAGGCCTCTGGGGTTCACAAAAATGTAGGATGCTGTCATAATGATTAAATATCTGGGAATTGACAGAAGGTCCATCACCCGTAACTTTGAAGGCCATGGATATGATGATGGAAGTATAAAAGCAGCCCACAGACCTGTTAATGGCAATGCATTACTTTAAAAAGATTGATACATTGACACAGTAACACCTCTCAGTAAGAGGAACTAATCTGCCAGAGGTTTTTCAGCATTCAGTTATGGAGTTGCTCCTATAGTGACTCTTGCCATTGATACTGAGTTCTCTGACTATAGGCAACCTGTAATGTGCCTCTTTCCAGCACAGGAAGGTCTTATAATTATTTCCAGTGTCACTTTTGTCTTGATTTCTTAAGCGTGGCCTCTTATAAATAAATAAATATCATGTTCTCTAGAAATATATCTGGGCTGTAGCATAGGCCAATTAGCTAGAAAAGCTGGACTGATCATCTGACAGCTACACTCCTATGGCCTATGTTGGCTTGGGCTCACCAACTGACCTCAGGGAGGTAGAGTTTTGAGGGTTTTTTCCCTCATTTACAAAAGAAAGCTCATTTTATAGCTGACTTTTCAAAGGAAGGCTGCTTGAGGCTGAACTGTTTCCTAAGAATGATGCTACACAATGGCATGATCAGGTGGGCACATGTGCTTCTGGTAAAAAAGGTTTTCACCAGTGAGGTGAAGATCCTTGCCCCTGATTGAGGTGTAGTGCAGAGCAGGTACCTGGTGCTAACCAGCAGCACTATGAAGGAGCCAGTGAGTTATTCTGTGATCCTCCATGAGCCATCTCCATGGTACCTCGTTTTCAGTGGAGATGTGAGCTGACGCATTTCCCTTATGTCATGCCTGATAAGCACGAGTATAATCCATTTTGATATCTCCGCTGACATGGGGGGAATTAACCACTGGGCAGAAACAGCTTTACATATGAGGCTAAGAGGAGTTAGGGGCTTGCCTAGTTACATCTTCAGAGTGCTTTATAGTCTAATTACTATTTTAATTAATCCCAGCATTTTGAACAAAGAGCCAATGCAGTAAAAAGTACCTCAGAAAAGCTACAGGTATACAGATTGGATGAGCTATTAGCTTCATCAGTTCTTAAGAAGAAATCCGCACATTTATCAACTGTTATGTTTAATAACATCCCAGATAGCTGCTGGGCAGCAGGATAACACCAAATCAGTTAGGCACAAAGAAAATCAGCAATTGGTCTTTTGTTCTCATCCAGCTGTAGCACCTCCTAGAGCACGAGATTCTGAAGTTTAAAGGTAAGGACTAGAGTAACAAGTACCTACCACTTGTATAGTGCTGCAGATTATGTGTAAAGGATGCTACCTATATCTTACTTGAAAAGTGACCACAACATCCAGGAAATGGCTTTCAAAGTGATGAGGAAAACTGAAGTAGATAGCAAGCGATGTGTATCTGCATGCCATAAAAGCAGTATTTCCTGGAGCTTACTGAATGTCTTTCCCAAACATCTTTCAAAGAACATAGTGCTCTAAAGCAAACTCAACTGCACCCAAGACCAGCAGTGGCAGGCAGGGCTCCTTGCATAGCTTTGCACAATCAGTGTCATGCTGCCTTCTGGCATCTGTTTTATCTTCCACACTTTGTGGTAGGATGTACGTCAGGAAATATTTTTATATTTTCATGGCAAGGTTAAGTTGACCTATTCAATGCCCAAGTGATCAAGCACAAGTGCACAAGGAGACATGATACTTGCCCTCTGTGTTTCTAAAGTTGCTGAGCTACTGGGCCTCTGGAGCAAGTATAGTAAGGTCAGCAGCTTAACTCCCTGTGTAACAAGGCGAGTATATTGCAAAAAAAAAGCAAATTTGCATGTGGTTATTAGTGCAATACTAAACTGCGTGGTAATTACTAGAGGTATCACATAAGCCAGCAATGTGTCCTTGTGCCCAAGAAGGCAAATAGCATCCTGGAGTGCATTAGGAAGAGTGAGGCCAGTACATCAAGGGAAGATATCCTCCAACTCTACTTTGCCCTGGTGAGGTCACATCCGGAATGCTGTGTCCAATTCTGGGCTCCCCAGTTAAAGAAGGACAAGGAACTACTGGAGAGAGTGACAGAATCACAGAATTATTGAGGCTGGAAAAGACCTCTGAGATCATCACATCCAGCCTATGACCTAACACTACCAGTGTAGAGCTACTAAGTTGATGAGGAAACTGAAGCATCTCTTATATGGAGAAAGGCTGAGAGAGCTGGGTCTCTTCATTCTGGAGAAGAGGAGACAGGAGGGATCTCATTAATGCTTATAAATATCTAAAGAATGGGTGTCAGGAAGATGGGACCATAGTTTTCTCAGCTTGCTCAGTGACAGGACAAGGGGCAACAGTCACAAACTAGAACAGGTGGTTCAACTTAAACATGAGGGAAAACTTATTTACTGTGAGGGTACCAGAGCACCGGAACAGACTGCCCAGAGAGGTTGTGGAGTCTCCTTCTGTGGAGATATTCAAAACCTGTCTGGATGTGTTACTATGTGATCTACTCTGGATGATCCTGCTCTAGCAGTGGGGTTGGATTAGATGATCTTCAGAGGTCCCTTCCAACCCCTACCACTTTGGGATTCTGTGATTCTGTGACATCCAGGGCTTGACAGAGCAGCCTCTCAGCTCAGCTATTCAATCGTACCACCTCACATGAAGCCCTGGTCCCCCAAAAGCAAGCTTAGTGCACCTAATTTTACAGCAGAGGAAAAATGTTCAATGTTATTTCACTTCCCTTTCATTTTGTAAACAAAGCGCATCAGTTATGCTGCGTGATGGGAAGGCTGTGCTACCTTTAGGTGGATTCAGGATGTTTTCCTTATCAGAAGTACTGAGTCCCTAGAGCTGCCCTTCTCCCTACTTCCATTCAAGGCACTTATTTCCCTTCTAGAGCAGAAACCCTTCAAGACACCACAAACTACAAGTCAGCAATAGGTGATTCAAGATGCCATGGCCTCATAGAGATTTCCAACAGTTGGCACGAGTAGAAAGAACCCAGAAGAAGAGAAACCAGATCCCTGAGCCTGGTACAATCCTTCCTCTCTTCCACTCCTGCATCAAACTCTGAAACATTTTCTGCAGCCAAAAGGTCTTGCTGAGTATTTGGTTGTCATCAGTTCTCCACTCATCCATGTCCTCAAACTTTTTTAGTGCTGTAGGGATGGGATTTCTACACTACCTACAGAAAATTATGACATAATAGCGGTGCTGTAGAAAACTCTCAAATATGTGGATATTTCAATTTATTTTAAGTGTTCCATCTGGAATATCATAATGCACTATTTACTGCTGTTCCTATATTTAAAACCGATAGGCTACACTTATAGCAGCTGTTAAGATAATAACCAATGGAGGACAGATTGATATATAACTTAATATGCCAGCCTTTCAAAAGCTCTTAAAATAGTTCAAACCCATTTCAGCTTCAAGGTTTACATATGTGCAGCCTTACAATTTCTAGGGCAAAAATCCCTTATGACCTACTGAGCTTTTAAAACCTAAGATATCAACTGAGACAGTCTGACCTAGGAACACTGTGTTTGCCAAATACCCTGATATGTTGCCTTTAAAAGTCTAACTACAAAACATGACTTCTAGGTATGCTTTTTTCATAGGATCTAAAATTATTTCCCATTTCTCTTTTCCCTTCTCCCTCTTCTAAGTCTCAGCAGTTAGGCTTCATGACTGGGATTGTTTTTTCACTCTTGCTTACACTGAAAACCTATTGAAGTCGTCACAGAAACACAGACCAAGACCCATGATTTACACCACAAAATGTATAATTCTTCATTCTTCTCTCAGGGCACTAGTCTTCTCTCACAGAATAAACATGGGGCAAAAATGTCATGCTATTATGAACTAGATGAGCATCATACCGGCATGTAGATAGAGATTATCTTGCCCAGAAGCCACCTGGAGTCATCTTTACCTCTGCTCCACACTGCCAGGACCTCAGTGAATGTGTAGAGGAGTAGCACTAGGGAAACTCACCACCAACAACAACTAGAAAAAATCTGATCAAATCAATTTTGTTGTATCGGGAGGTTTTAAACAACTTAACTAAACACTGACTTGCCATTCTTGTCACCTGCACTCCACAGCCTTGGTGTAGCCAATCCTGCTTGAGGGAAAGGACCTGACTACTTGGGCTTCTTAACTCTCTCTCTTTCCTGTTTTCTAATACTCAGAAATACTTACATGATGAGGAATTTAACCCATTCCTACATGATAAGGTGAAATGTCAAAGGTAACAGTCCATCTTCACTTTCTTACCCCACAGCCCCCTCCTCTATCATTGCTCATCGCTTGTTCATCTCCCCATTTCCTTCACCAACAGTACCTGATTTTTAGATGCTTTGGTTGCTGGTTTGCCCTTCTGGTTTGAATGGGAGCAACCAAAATCCAGCACTCAGTTTCTGATGAGATTGGCTTAAATGAAATTACTTCTCTGGTGATGAAACTGAGAGCAGATTTTTCAGCCCCTTCTCTCTCACACCCTCTTTTTCTCACCACTCATCCCCCTCCTGCTTTAGGGTGCTTTAATGTGATAAGGTGCTATACACAGTTAGTCTAAGCTGCTGTTTTAGAATTGTTAGTGAGAGCTAGCTAACACATGTGCGCTGTGCCTATGTGTTTTATTATTACCTTTCTAGCACAGTCAAGTCTGTCAAAGGAAGCATGGCTTTATTTTACAGTTTTTTGTAATATTTAATGTTTTATACCACAGGAATGTTTTATAAGTAGGGCATAAGTTGTAGGAGCAATTGAATTTGAATCATAAACACAGCCTAACTCCAAGTCCCCTATTAACTTTTTCATCTCCCTGCAGAATTTGTTTCTGTCCATATTTTTATTTCAGCTGGGCTGAGTGGGAGAAAGAACTCTAAGGGAGGTCTTAGCAGATGGTTGTCACAAACTGCATACGGCAATTGAGAATTAGTGTGCAAGCATATGCAACCTGGTACAGTATGAAACATTCCAGCATATGAACACTGAAGTAAATCAAGCTTGGACAGGATTTTTTTTTTATTCTGAAAATTAGAGTTTAGTTTCTCTTTTCATCTGCACATATGGATCTCAGGGTTTCGCAACATATGAGGCCAAACTCCGGACTTTAGCATGACTCTTTGAAAATCTAGGTAGTTAAACTTAGTGCGAATTTGGTTTATCAAGTTTAATGTAAAAATAAAACATGCACAAATACAAACTCAGTCATTGTGCGTGTGTATATATATATATGTAAGTAGGTATATATGTGTATATATAAAACACCTAATTTTATCTTCATCATTCCTCTTGCTCCACACGCTCTCTAAATAATCTGTGAAAGAAACCTAGTGAAGAAAAGAATGGAGAAGAACAGTGGTTCTGAAAATTATGACTTGAGTACTTATGTTGGTGGTTTGGAATTTTTTCTTTTAGACAAGTAGCACCTTTTCCGTAAAAAACTGACTGGAACAGGAAAAATATCAAGTGGAGGAGCAAACACCCTTTTCTAGGTCATGCTTTAAACAAGCAGGAGGAAGGGTTTTGATATTTTGCCTTGAGATATGGCTACATTAGAGCAGGTCCCTGCCTGATCAGGGGTTCAGGTAGCATCTCTTCCCCTGTGCTCTGATTTCCGGTCTGCAGGAGTGACTCTGACCCAGGCCAGTGTCACCCATCTCCCTTCGTCTCCCTCCCACCTGTCCTCTCTGTGCTTGGGGCGTGCAGCGAGGGAGCAGGAAAAGGATTTTGGGAGTGGGTTTTGCTGTGAGGGAGGCTCCTGGAAAATACGCCTCAATGGTTTCTTAACCTTCCCGCTTGCCCTTCTTGCTAAGTTATGGTGGAAAAATACAACTGAAATGGAGAGAGAGGAAAGAATGCAAATACTGGCACACAAGAAAATACTGAATTACATATTGGTCGACCAAAACACAAATCAACTCAAAACTACAGGAGTCCACCAACATGCACATAAATCATTTATAACAATAATCCAAGGCTAGGTCCAAATCTCATTAAAGTATATGAATCCTTAATCTATTTTGGCAAAAAAGAGCCAATACACATTTTTTCTTTTTATCATAAATTACAGTTCTGTGGCACTGTGCAAATATTACCAAGCTGTAAGACAGCTGTGCTCCATTAAAATGTGTAATGGTCGCTGATTTCTTACAGCACATGGTCATCAGGCTGAATCTACAGCCAGTAATTAGGAAGATGAAATGTTTAATTGTGCTTTAATTTTGATAAAATTTATCTGTCACACATCCCGTAGTCAAGCAGTATGCTCACAAATCAATGTCATCAGGCCCGAGCAAGAACTGAAGCACCACACTCTTGTTTCTGACAGATTCATTTGAATATCAAACTGCTCTGGATGAGCCACCAGACTAGCAAAACAAGTAAAAACTTTCCCAGTGAGCACATTCCTGCGGCATATATCTCACCACCTAGGCAAAAAGACAGAGAGGTCAAAGCAAAAGGCAGGTAGCTGCCTTTCATCTCTCACTCAGCAAGAGACTACTGCATACCCTAGGCATAGTAGCCCACCTAAAAATTTTTAAAAAACAAAAAAACCTTCTTTTTGACTAATTAATCAAGCCTCAAAGGTTGGGAGGTGGTGGGGTCAGGCAGTGGTTTTCGTTCCTTATTACCTTCCCTCTTTCCTGCTGAAAAACCATGTGAGGCATAGCCAGCGTCCATTGTGCAGACGAGAGGCAATCACTCACTTCCCTGCTGGCAGTACAGCAGTGTACATTACAGCAACCAGTCATGTGCAGATTATTACCACACATATGCATTATTATTTTTTTCTTCCCTTTTTTTTTTTTACACCAGAATCCACATGGTGTGTCAAAATGGTGGAGCACTGCCTGAATATTGCCCAGCTTCATTTTTGTAAAGTGCATGCTTTGCTTTTAATACATCCAACTACGGGACCTATTTTATTAATGAATTATTTTTTTCTATCTTTCTCTGTTCCTTTGTATCAGTTTAACAGGAACAGCACCTAAGATAGACTGACTACTTTACCATGATGGTGGGCACATTGGCATCTCCTCAAAAATGGTTCTTAATTGTTTCCAAAGAGCCATTGTTGATATTGCCCATCTGTCCGACTGGAAGATACAGTTGAAGTGTAATAGCACCCTTACTACAGGGACCGAATGTAGCAGGGCTGGAATAATGAACAGAGCCTTCCTCTGCTTGAGCAAAAAGGTAGTGCCCATAACTTCAGGTACTGTAGCTGACCCAGGAGCATTGATACATGGTCTGGACATGCTCAAGGAAGAATGACATTGGTCTTTCTATGGGTCACAATGTAACAGATGCTACATAGAAGCCTTGGTGGCATGAGTGAGAGCAGTTGCTATCTCCTCCCTGATTTGGAGGAAAACCTCACATATCATATGGTTATGGATTGGAAGAGCTTACCACAGTGTGCTAGCTGGACTGGACAAACAAGTATTGGGGATCTGGTTTCCTTTCCTGAGTGTGTCCCAGTAGAGAGCAAAAGAGTTCTCCTAAATTAGACTCCTGTACACACAGGCATGTATTCTGCAGATAGATGTAAAGAGATTGTTGAAAAAGTGGCAAAAAGGCAGCTTTGGTAGCATCTGCAATTCTGATAGCCAGTTCAGGGAGACAAAAACTTCAGACTATATTCAGTATGCTGTTAAGACAGAAGATTGCAGAAGTAAGCATGGGGTTGCTTACTTCTCCCATTTTCTGTACAGAACAGTCAGGCATACTTCCCTATTCTTTTAAATCTGAAAGCAGGTTTCAGTAACTCTCCTTATGAGGTCCTGTTAACGTGCCTGCTGATTATACTGCCTTAGCAGTTTTTTTACTGTTTGCAGTCTAGATCCAGAAGATCCTCTGGTGTGAATAATCAAAGCCCACAGCTGGGGTTGTCCCATGAAATCCTGTTCTCCATCAGTTTGCTTAACCTTCACATGACCTTCATTATAAAAATTCTGAAGTGATGAGAGACCAGAAAGTTAACAACTCTGCAATAGCAGTCATAATCAACTGTGCGAGTATGGTCATGTCTTCTTTGTAATAACCTTGCTTCTTGCATTTCTGCTGTGAATATAAAACATGTATTTCTTATCTATTGCCAGTCTTAATCTGAACCATATCATTTTTCTGAAATAATTAGTTATTTTACCTCCATTTTAGAGTCCTCCTTTTCCATAATCAGAGGCCAGCTTTAGCAAATGTTGGAGGATCGCAAGCCTGAACTCTTTCTTCAACAACATCTCGCATAACACTTTGATTTCATTTTCCAATAACATATTAGATAATCAGATTTGCTATCTAAGAACTAGTTAAGTTCTTTGAAAATCAGTTAGCTGCTGTGAACCGGCCAGTTGCTGAGATTTTTTTTCCCCATTTAAAAGCACATATTTACAAACAGATGCTTATTGTATCTTTCAGAGACAATCGGCAACTATCATCCAGCCTTTTGTATGTTCCAGATCACATTATCATAACATACTCTGAACAGGACTATACAATAAAACAGCCAGAGAAACTGGAGCTAGGCAAAATTGTTTGCTCTCCACTGGCACAGCTCTAGCACTCTACCATGGTCTGCACGCCCTGAACATGGGCTTGGTGGTTTTGACTTCACAGCACTAAAAGGCTTAAAGCTCACCTCCTGGAGAGGGCTTTTCATGTCATATCTCTTCTGTGAACAGCATGAATGTATTTATTTACCTGTGATTTAATCTTTATCTTGAGTTTATTTCTTGCAGTGTTGACACAGAAGAATTTGCTCACTTTGCCATCCTGGTTTTTCATAAGATACTGCTTGTAACATACACAGAGTATTTTAATATAAAAAAGAATTGCTACATTTTATGCTAAATTGTCACATTTAAGGTTTTTCTTAAGCCTGTGTGTTGGAGCTGCTTACATCAAATAGAAAGCTCCGTCTTTATTAATCTCTATAAATAATGGATCTTCAAAATCTTGTAAAAATATAATGGGTGACAAAAAGGCATAAAACTACCTGATAATACTATCTTCATCAAAAATCTTGTAATGGTGTCTGCAAAACCAAGGGTTATCAAGATTTACAATATAGCTAATCTCACCAGCTCCTTCTACATAAATACAAAAATGCTGATTTTGTGCCTCTAATCTTTCTGTAAGGAAATTTTTACATAAACAAGAATGTTCTAAACAGTCATTTGGTGTAAAAATCATTAGACAGTTATGCAGGATTTTTAACAATGGAGAAAACCATTAGCTCCACATTCTATCTTCTCTGATTTTATTATTTCTGTTATGCATCTTGTGGATGCATCCCCTGTCCCCTATGACAGAGAAATTTTAACAAACATTAGTTCAGAGTAAATGTGGGATCTTCAATTCTAAGTGCTGAAAGGAAGGTCGGAGATATTTTATCATAGCTTTCATTTTATCAGCCTCTTCTGAAATGTTTTTGCTCTCCTTCATTCCCTCTTATATTTCTCAGCAGTTCTGGAGGCTATAGTAAAAGGGTGTCTTATCTTTTTTGAGCAGTTTTACAGTTTTGTTCAGTTTGGTTCTAGTTTTTTGATGTTAATGAGATTACATATTTTAACAGTGATTATGACAGTGTTAGCAGCCTGTAATCTGTCAAATCCCCCAGAAGTCTGTTTTAGCTAAGTTTTCTTACATAATTGCCTGGTTCACTTATTTACTTAATTATATGAATTCAGTACCTTTTTGTAACATCTCAAGAGATAAAACTTGCAATCAAAATAGTATTGATTACCAACCTAGATTTCAAATCTTTGAGGTAGTCAAGCATAAATTTACAAATCTCTTCTGAGGCAGTCAAACATGCAGGTAACTATGCTATTACCATTAGTGTTGTCAGGAGATGACAGTCCTCCATCTTCTCTTTTGGGACGGTTTGGTTTTTTCCCCACACAATCCACAACAGAAGGCTTAGTGGGGGACATTCTCAATTCAACACGTGAAAAGTCTGAGGTAGTTTTTTCATGGAGTTTCTAGATTTTTCTAAATTATCTGTAGCTGGAACTAGTATGTTCACACACAGGCAGGAGTCTCAGCACATGCACTGAATGTATTATGGTCAGAGAAGGGACAAAGATTTTTTACTATTTATTTATATTACAGTAGCTACATGCACAGATAATGAAAAATGGGTGATTGCTACATACAGCTCATAACCTGGATTTCTGAAGAGACAAAACAGATGATGGAAAGAGACAAATAGTGTGGGTGAGGAAATGAAAAAATAAAAATGTTTTGCCATGTAAAAAATAGACTCCTCTCCCTTTGCTTAGTCATTGTCAACTGGCATTCTTCTGCTGACACTGTGTTAAAAACTAATTGTAAAGATGAAATTACAGAAGCATAATGTGGCAGATCTCTGGATTCAGATGGAAACTTTTCCTCAAGCATAACGAGTGCTGATAAGAAGATGGTAATGATGTTCTTTGTCAAAATCTCTGAATTTTTTGAGGCAATATCAGCACTTTCAACTCAATAGTCTGTGATTATCCTTCCAAGTCCCAAAGGGTGAATTCCTTCTGGTAGCTTCTGATTAAAAACAAGGTGCTCCTGTAACCATACATTTGATCATTTCACAGGTCAATTAAGGTCAAAGCTAATTCCTCTAACTATTCCTTCACACCATTCTAGTCTGGTTTCTGTTTGCAAAAGAAGCAATCAATGTGAAAATTATAAAATACAAATTTGAATACCTCATATTGCACAGGGTGTCTTGGGTTAATCTGTGTCCATCAATCTTGCTTGCATGTTATGTCTCTTCCCTCCGTCTTTTTCTCCCAACTTTATAACTGGCAGACTATGAAAAGGCTGACATTCCCATGGAGAGCTCCTTTAAGGTAAATGAAGTGCCAGTGGATGCAGGAAGCTGCCTTAAATACCGCCAATTGCAGAAGTGCAAATGAACTATGAACTCTGTGATGTTAAAAACCAGTGCTTGCTTAGTTTTTGTGTTTCTGAAGGGGGCAGCACAATGGTACCTTCTCCTCATTGATTCTCAGAGGTTACAAACATGCAGGTTAATCAGCAGTAATGTAACAACGTTATACAAACCTACATTTCACTTTTGGCAGCAACTGAACCAGAAAAATTCATTAGAATTCACGAAACATACTAAAAAAGTCTGACAAATTCTGTAAATGAACATACGAGAGGTCATAACTACCAGAGCCAATATCACGATCTTACTCCAGAGCAGTGCATTGTTCTGCTAAAACACCAATGGAAGGAAAAAGAAAATCCAGGCATTTTTAAATCCTCACCTTTTGGGGATCTTTTTAACTAGTTTTTGTAAGACCTCAAGAAATCAGTATTGGTGGGTCAGTACAATGAGAACTAAAATGTACAAGAGTGATTGCAAGAAAGTTTGATTCAAAATTATTTGGAAGAAAAATTATTGGCTGCTTGCATAGCACTCAAATTAGTCATTTTACAGTGACTTTTTAGCATGTTTTCCCTATTCTCATTCTTTTCTTGTTGCCTTATATATAAGAGTACTGGTAATAAGATAACACCTAAAGGAAACTAGTTATAATTAATGTCTCTTTTGTCTAAGAATTTTTTATTAATCTAATCAGAAAGAAGTAATAATGCAATGTAATTACAAGACCATGAAGCCCCTAAAGAGAAAAGGCGTTTCAAATAATTTGCAATTAAGCAAACAACTTTTGCTGTTTTCAGTATCGGCACACCGCATTTCATGTGCTGAGCAACTCTATAAAGCATCAACTGCTCTGAGGAAAACCCTTAGAAAAGAAAGGTTTAGTCTGTTGAATACATTTTCAACATAAACAATTCATCCATTTCTATTTAGGATTTATTTCTTGGTTGTAGTCCAGCAACATCCCACATCCCCCAGGCAGATGATTTTACATTATAATAAATTAATATATTTTAAAACAAAAGCCATACACAAACTTACATAAACTCTACCAGACAAGGTGACTTTACTCTTAGGGCATCATTTGAAGCATGGGAGACCAAGGTGCAGGAAACATTATATTCAAGGAACATACTTAAGTTCAGGATTTTCTGGATTAACAGGACCTGGCACAACCCCAAATATCTGAAAGCTGCTTCCTCAGAAAAATGGGCTCCACAGTACTGACAGCGGGAACAAAGCCTCGTCTCCAGCCTGCGTAATGTGGTGTCCATCTGGATCATGGCCACGGCGGCAAGTGATGGGGGAGAACGGAGGAGTGGGCGCAGCCTACAGGTCCCCACTTCAGTGAATCAGTGGTAGCGCTCCTCAGCAGAAGAGGTTCTGCTTGGACCAGCCAATCTGCCTCTCCACAGTTGCATGGGCTACATACCATAACGCCACAAGCTGCTATGCCAGTGCCCGTGCTGTTCTTTCACGGAAACGCGTGCCTGAGCCATGTTATGCCTCTGCTTTAGCCTGCCTGCGGAGTGGGGGCAGGGGGATTGTCCTAGAAAAGGACAAAAAAACCTCAGACTTGTTGGACCATTTGTTACCAGCTGTAAAGACTGAAAATAAGGAGGTTAATGCAGAATTCATGAAAATAGTGCCATGGTTTCAGTACAAGGACATTCAATTTATACCATATCTTAAGACAGGTTCAGTGCCTAAATTCTTAAACTGCCAGGTGAACGTGACATTTCCCAATCCAAGGGTGCACTGAGGGCTTGCACGTGTCTGCCATATCATTGTAGGATTGCTTTCAGGGAGTGCTGTTAGACTCATCGTGTGTGCAATAATTGGCTTTTGTTTGAGCTACTTGGACCAGAAAAAAAACCCAAACAACTTCTCCTGCGCTGACCCTGGGCGCCAGCCATATTGAAGAATGAAGGGTTGTTGGCCTGCGGTGCCAACATACTCCACCTTCACGGGGAGGCCGTGCCCCTCACGCTCCAGCAATGCCAGACGGTGCTTGGATGAGGCGGGCTGGGTCTGGCAGGTGGCGGCACAGGAGGTAGTAAGTGAGAGCAGCACAGCATAACTAGCTGTAGCATAGCAGTAGAATAATATCCTCGCGTCCTCAAAACTGTAGGAGTGTTTTTGACTTTGACTGCTTCCAATACCTAACAAATATGAGATCATGGCTTCTGGCATAAAAAGGGCAAATTCATAGCCATGCTGGTAAGACTGCCAGTGGTGGGAGGAGGTGTCACCCACCCTGTCCCAACAGGTAGTCCATTGACTTCAAACCAGCATCAACTCTTCCTCTCTATGCTGCCCCAAAACCTGTTATAGTCACCCGGTATACACCCACGAAGCCAGCAGCTTCCACAAAGAGATGTGACAAATCCCCCTTTCTTTTGAACTGGGAAGAGCAGTGTGAAGTGCTGCTTCCTAGGTTGGCTTTGTTTGCTGCTTTAACTCTTTGCAGTAAATAACTCTGTTCTCGAAATGTGCTCCTTCTAAGGGACACAGATCTAGGGAAGCAAATGAGCAAAAATTGAAATGCGAGAGCAGAAGCAGACGAGCTTACAAGCACTGGGCCCAAACACAGCTAGGCAACTTCACTATGCAATAAAGGTCTATGAATAATTGATTTCACTAGCTGAAATGAAGATGATTTGGTTTTGAAAAGCTGGGTTTGGTACCAAAAATAGAAATACTGAAAAACTGTGACTGAAAAACGTCACAGTGCAACATTTTACCAAAATCATCCTCCTAAATGTGTACAAACCTCCTGCTTTCCAGTGATGAGTATTCCAGCACCTAACTTTTTTTTTTGCCTGAGAATCCTTGTCTCTGCCAACTAGTTTGTAGCAGGGGTTTGCACTCTGGAGGATCTGTCTATCCCATCGGTAACCATGGCTGTGACTCACAGGTGAGAGTGCCAGAAGGTAGAATTAAGCAAATGGCTCTAAACTTCAGTGACACATATTGTTCTGTTGGATGCATGCGCAAAAATAAAGGGCGGAAGAAAGAGAGTATGTGTGTGTGTGTGTGTGTGTGTGTGTAAAAAATATTACAAATTCATATAATTGTACTGATGTCTGCCTTGTTTCTGGAAGGCCAATAGAAAATAGGGATTATTTGAATTCACTGCCGTTATATGGAGAATGCAGTCATGAACTGTGTTTTATAAGTCCTCCAGAAAAATTTGGCCTTTCTTTTCGCTAAGCATTTGGCCCACACAGTTGTGAGGTGCTGAGGTGCAAGCATCATGGTCAAAAATGTATAGGTGCAGTAACAGCACAATTAATGAGACATCCTGTTTACATTAGGTAGCATGGAAGGTCATCAGCCAATGAGGATTTTTGGACATTTGTATGTACTCTAGATGAAGCAAATGAGGGATCTGAAAGGTCTTTCATTCTGTAATTTGGCCTTTAGAGCAAAGAGACAAAATGATATTGGTTGAAAAAGCTGTTTTCTGGTTCTTGGTGCAAAGACTTCTCCCAGCAACAAAGCCTGGTTCAAGCAGAACAGCCACAAGTACGTCAATGAATGATTACCTGGGAGTTTGCTAGAAAACCAGCACATGACCCAGATAAACTTGATCTCTTTTAGAACTGAAACATTCAACATGATAGGAAGCTTGAGGAATTGTTTTGCAATTTGAAGACACAATAATGGGAACAGGAGAAGGGTAAAGTAAACACCAGATAAAATAAATGAGACCCAGCTGTTTTGGAGAATGAGCCAAATGTGAACAGAGCAGAAAAAAAAAGGTTAAATCCTGCAGAAGTTAGAAAGCTTGTGTGCAGCTTTGGGCCCAGGTTTCTACACTTCTTCTATTTTACACTTCTCCCTTCTGAATCCTTCTGCTGGTAAGTGTTGTACATTATTATCAAATTCTGTGTTACCATGGAGAAAAAGAGACACAGAAAGAGAATGAATGCAAAAGAACAATGGTAGAGAACAATTTATTTCAGAAACACATATCGGTGCTTTCAGGAAAGACAACATCTACCTTTGAAGGTACAATGAAATTACAAAAGAAAGTTCTTTATTTTTAATGGAAAGTTGACAATGAAGAATATATTTAAAGTAATACCATAGCAGAAAAGGACTTCTGAAGAAATTCCTTGCAGCTTTGGAGTTACATAACTGTGGTTTTGGCCAAACTACATTTCTGTTCTGGGGAAAGACACTAAAAAGGCATACAGTGATTCTCTGGCCTTTCTCTCTTGAAGAATTTTCAACTGAATGTCTTCTGTTCCTAAGTAAGAAGACAATGGGATATTGTGATTTTTAAATGTCATTTCTGCGAATGTAATCTCAGATCAGGTGACAGTATTTTTTAGTTTGAGCAAAAGACCTGAAAGGCACATTCTGTCTTCATTTACCTCTCTGCACTGCCACAACATTCAGATAATCCAGAACGCAAGATGCAAGCAAAAATCAAATTTGCACTGATACCTGTGCTAATACTTCAGTAAGTATGGATAGGAAGAGAAATCAAAATGAACTATTCTTTTTGCTAAAATACCTATGATTCTGATCCAAAGTAGACAAAGATTTGAGGAACCAGAACATTCTTGAACTAGAATGAAATCAAGCTTTATGGTGCAGTGAGGTTATCAGGTCAGAAGTTTTCTTACTTCCCATGGGAATCACACCTCCTCTTGTCAGTATATTAACAAATGTTGGCAAGTAATTGTATTTGCAACAAATACTGCACCAATAGCATCTTCTATTTAAAATATTGGATTTGGTATAATAACTATTTTATTGAGAAACAAGTACTGTACATTTGACTACAGCATTTTACTAAGGTCGATCTTGGTGAGTGTACATTGATTATCATGCCACAGACTGGAGCTGATAGATCTGGTGTGGTATTTGTTGAAACACTACATTCATCGGGCGATGAAGTCCTGCAACAAAAAGAAACTAATGGAAGCAATTAGGAAAGAACACCTGTCAGTGGAAGACTGCAACCTCTACATTGACCATAGCCAGAAATTACAATAACAATTGTTATTCGCAACAATGGAAGGCCTCTGGACTGTGAATGCAGGCAATGATGGACTGCAATAAAAATTTCAAATGAGTTTTCACATTATCCAATAAAATTCTATGACTTTGTTAATCTGTGTTGACAAAGACCAACACATGGCTAAACAAAAAAAATGATGTGAGAGAAGTGTTAATTGCTATTGTTGGTGAAAAGTATCCTGGCACTTCTGAAAGATCTGGGTCCACATTTTTCATTGGTCATAAATGGGCCTGAGTCTTTTGGCTTCATTTTAATTTCTGGTGGACTTATTAGGCAGGTTAGGTCAGCTAGTGTTCTCCATTCCATATCCAGGACAGTAATAACAAAGATATTTGCAAGTCAGCCATGACAGCGAAGTTGTAAGGAAAATGCCTTTCTGTAATAGGGAAGCGGGAAGGAGAGGATGCAGCAACAGTACTGGAGAGGGAGGAAGGGGTGTGGGGAGAGAAGAAAAAGAGATCCTAAGAGGAGTTTGTAGTGACATTCATGGACTCAGCATGCTTTAATGCAGGTGAACCATGAAAGACCTCTGAATGGCAGATCTTCACGTCCTTGAAATGGCCGTGATGCTGGCAATGGAGAGACGGGTAGGACTGGCACAAAATCTCCATTAGAAACCTGAGAAGCCAATCAATCTTTGCTTTTGAAATTGTTATCACCAAAATCTCATAGTAAAATATTCTTTCTATTTTATAATTGCATGATTTTTTTATTATTAGTCACTAAAATGTGTATATTGCAATTATTACAGAGAGAACAGGAAAATCCCCTTCCCTTAAATATACTTCTCCTCACTGCTGTAATGTAACTAAATAAGCCTACTTCATGCCTCCAAAAAGGTGGAACCACAATATGAAGGTTTAATCAATAGAATTAATTTAATTCCATAATGATGAGCTGATTCTCTTCAGGGTCTAATTTTCTGTTCTCTACAGATAGTAGAACGCATTTATTTATTTTCTTATGCAACTGTTTATATACAGTAAGACACAAATTTGTATATAGAAATTGATAAATTAGAAATCCATTAAAGAAATTTAAATTGTAAGAGTAATTAAAATTAAAGAAACACTGGTTTTGCTTGAACAGAATCTTGCAGTCATAATTTCAGCGTGCTTTTTAGAAGGCAGGTAATTACTACTATATTTCATTCTCTCTCCTCTTTTCTACATCATCTCTTTTTTTTTATTTTTCAGGAACCAGGTATAGAAGAGATTTCTGCAGATGTGCTTACAGGAGATATTCCACAGGACTTTCCAATTAAGTAGACTACTTCTGAGAGCAGCTTTTACTGATGATGTAGGAAGCTCAGGCAGCTCAGAAAGCTCATTCAAAACCTAATAGTGGTTTGTAGCAGAAATATGCTCCTTACTCCCAGTTCCAGCCAGTCCAAACTATGCATGAAAGCTTATATCTGCCTGATAATTTGTCAGATTTTACACACAGAAGTACAACATTTTATTGAATCCATCTGAAATTGTGTCCTAAATTCCCACTCTCATTGAACAGGAAAATAAGTGGTTCCTTGAAATAAAAGTTTTCAACGATGAGGAATTCCAGCAACAGATTTACTGTAGGTTCTGTGGCGTGTATAAATAAATATATGAGGATTCTATGAGTAACTGTGTTTCCTTGGCATTAGTCTTTTCTTGTGGTGAACTATGAAAGTGGGAACTAGTTCCCCTCCTTCTACAAATGTGGAAATTCATCAGTACTTTGTGAGATGAGACAAGTGCACAAACAGTTGCATGTGAGTCAGCACTGCACCCATCCAAGAGAGGCAGTCAGCCGTGTACAGCATGGAGAACAGATATTCACAGTGCACAGAGAGAGCTCATGGGCAACAGACACAAGGGGTGAGATGAGATACCAGGAAACAAACATTCACTGTGAAGGAGGTTCAACACTGAGAAATTCCCCAGAGAAACTGTGGAGCCTCTGCTCTTGAAGATATTCAGATTTGCCTGGACAAGGTATCAGATGCAACCAGTCTTGCTTTTGAGCAAGTGTTTGGACAAGATAGGTGGCCTTTTGAGTTAATCACCTTCCTAATCACAGAATCACAGAATCTCAG